>NC_133771.1:33411330-33428576 GCF_003597395.2 Chelonoidis abingdonii | reverse complement strand
GATTTCAGCACTACTCCTCTCGTCGGGGAGGAGTACAGAAACCGGTTTAAAGAGCCCTTTATATCAATATAAAGGGCCTCATTGTGTGGACGGATGCAGCGTTAAATTGGTTTAACTCTGCTAAAATCGGCACAATAGACCAGGCCAAAGAGGCTGATAGTTTCTCACAGTGACAAGTCCTGGGCTCTTGTGTGAAGTGGAGACAGTCTGTGTTCATGAGTTCTGCGAAGTCTGACAACACTGCCTCTACGGCAGAGGAGAAATAGGATCACTGCAGGATAGGTGTATAAAAATTTCTTGTTCTGAAGTCTGTTTCTGTCACCTGATTTATACTATCCATACACAAACTCTCTTCCTTTCACTTTTTATTTTCATAGGAGTAGGGCTGAAAAAACTATTCTGGTTTTCATTAAGATTTAATCTCAACAGTTTATTATGATTATGATTATTTATTAAGCACTGGCAACTGTTTGCTCAAAGCCTGCAGAGTGAGTGAATGTGAACATATACATAAATTTAATCCAATAATATTTTCCAAACCAGGCCTTCCCTTTTGTGGGATCAGTTTGCAAAATTTTCATGTGCACCAACAAAATTAGATTACTAACTACCTGGTTTTAAGCTCAAAACTGTCAGATATTCAACTACTAATACAAAAAGAAGTCTCTGAAGCCACAGTCTTGATTTTTTAATCCATGCCCTTCTGCCTAGTGAAAAAGAAACAAAAATATCTAGGACCTTCTACTAACAGATCATTCCTCCTGTGAAGATGGAAACCTTCCACTTGGAGTAAGATGATCAAGAAGCCAGCAAAAATGTGTCCAACTTCATTTGACAAGTGCTAGTATCCTAGACCCCCGTCAGTAAGGGGAGGGGCATGGAACAGAAAAAATAATTGTTTTTTATGGATGGATTATTCTTTTGTCCATGGACAAATGACGTAATATCTGCATTCCTGCCAATTCTCCTAATTGCATTTAACACCAATTACATACTCCTGTCTGATGTCTGAGAGTTTGTAGGGATGAAATGAAATTCCTTCTCCTTTCTCTCCGACCAAACCCAGTGAGTAACAATGAGCAATTATTCCTTCAATCTACAGATCCCTCACCTGTGGTGTTTCTCAAGGCTCAATCCTCTGCCCATCATATTGGGTACTTATACGAAGCCACTGTGTAAAGTGGAACAAACAGCATGGCTAGAGTGATGGCAGTATAGAGATTACAGCCACCATATCATCTCTATCATCAATGAAACAGCATCACCTACCAGCTTCCTCAATGCCTAGCCAAATGCAGCAGGTGCAGCTAGGTGAAGACCAGTTGGCTGAAGCTGAACTCAGGCAAGATGGAGGAAATGCTTGTGTGAATTGAGAAGTGCTTTGAAGAACTCACCTTCCTCACATATTCCCATTCTGTTAAGAATGTCTTCCCTTTGACTGTTAAGTCAGTCAGCAGCCATGGAGTGCTTTTTAACTCCTCACTGCTACTGGAAGTGGAAAAAATCTACGGATGAAAAGAGCTCACCCTTTTCCATTTGTGGCTAGCTAGAAAATTCTTCCCCACTCCTGTCACAATCAGAGTTGGTAACAGTGATAGAGTTGGAAGAGCATAACGAGAGGGGTCATGCAAGGATCAGTTCTGGGTCCGGTTCTGTTCAATATCTTCATCGGTGATTTAGATAATGGCACAGAGAGCACACTTATAAAGTTTGCGGATGATACCAAGCTGAGAGGGGTTGCAAGTACTTTGGAGGATAGGATAAAAATTTAAAAAATGATCTGGACAAAGTGGAAAAATGGTCTGAAATAAATAAGATTAAATTCAATAAGGACAAATGCAAAGTACTCCATTTACGAAGGAACAATCAGTCATAAACATATAAAACGGGGAAATGACTGCCTAGGAAGGAGTACTGCGGAAAGGGATCCGGAAGTCATAGTGGTTCACAAGCTAAATATGAGTCAACACTAACAGTGTTGCAAAAAAAAAAATCACTCTGGGATGTTGTGACGTTATCTGATTAAAATAGGACGATATAGATAATTGTTGCAACCACTGTTATATATTTGCAGAAAATCTTGTACAAAGGTTGTCAAGTGAAGTGTCTATGAAAAGGTTATGATTTGCTTGTTATGATTCTGCTATCTGTATGCACGTATCATTTTTGAATTTGAAGTTGTAAGTATTGGCTCTATACTTGGATTTCAAATGTTTGCTCCTGGGGTAATGCCCAGCACATCTTAGAGGGACTATTTGAATTAAGGGGCTCATCAAGAAACACTTGGCTGACAATGGACCATGGTAGACAACATCTACACTGAGTGGACTGTCATGTAAACATGCTGTCTGGAAAGTACGTAATGGCTTCCTGCAATGACGGAGGGAAACCAGGCATGAACATGTGGCTTGTCCATGTGACTCCAAACTCTGTCTTGCTGCTGTAAATTTCCACAGTAAGAACAATGGGATGCCCTCCACATGGCAAAACCTGTAAAAGGCCCTGGTGAAACACCTCCACTTTGTCTTCAATCCTGCTTCTTTACCTCTGGAGGAACTTTGCTACAAATGGAAGCTATGAACAAAGGACTGAACAACCGAACCAAACCATGGATGTACTCCAGAAACTTGATTTAAGCCAGCAGTTTATTCCATCACTGCTACAAGCCTGAATGAAGAAATTTCCCATTACTGTATGTGATTGATTCCTTTAACCAATTTTAACTCTCATCTTTCTTTCTTTTTATGAATAAACCTTTAGATTTTAGATACTAAAGGATTTGCATCAGCGTGATTTTTGGGTAAGACCTAAGTTATATACTGACCTGTGTGGCTGGTCCTTTGGGATCAGAAGAACCTATTATTTGATGAGACTGATTGTAAAGAACCACTCATCTCTGAATCCAGTGCTTCTGGTGGTGATATAAGAACTGGAATGCCTGAGAAAACTGCCTTTATGTTTTCTTGTTAGCCAGTGTGGTGAAACAGTTTACTTTTGTGGCTGGTTTGGTATATCTTATACAAGAATAACCACCAGTTTTGGATTGTGTTGCCTTATTTCTCAGCAGTTCATCCTGAATTTGGCATCCTCAGTTGTGACCCACTAAGGCATGGTTACAAATGTATTAGCAGGAGTGTTGTAAGCAAGATAAGTAGTAATTCTTCCACTCTAGTCCGTGCTCATTAGACCTCAAATGGAGTATTGTGTCCAGTTCTGGGTGCCACGTTTCAGGAAAGATGTGGACTAATTAGAGAAAATCCAGAGAAGAGCAATAATAATGATTAAAGGTCTAGAAACATGACCTATGAGGGAAGATTGAAAAAACTGGCTGTGTTTAAGTCTGGAAAAGAGAAGACTGAGCCCTGGTCTACACTACAGTGTTAGGTCGAATTTAGCCACGTTAGGTCTATTTTATAATGAACGCGTCTACACAGGTAACCCCATTCTATTGATCTAAAGGGCTCTTAAAATCGACTTCTGTGACTCCAGTGAGGGGAGTACTCCTAAAATTAACCTTGCTGGGTCAAATTTGGGGTACTGTGGATGCAAATCAACATTATTGGCCTTCGGGAGCTATCCCAGAGTGCTCCAATGTGACCACTCTGGACATCACTTTCAACTCCGATGCACTAGCCAGGCACACAGGTAAAGCCTCAGGAAATTTTGAATTTCATTTCCTGTTTGGTCAGTGTGGCAAGCTCACTGGTCTGGAGCAATGAACCGCAGCCACTGGGAGCCACAAATCAGCCGAACCTGCGGACACGACAGGTATACAACCTGGCTCGACCCGCCAGGGGCTTTCCCTGAAGAAGTGGAGGAACAAGTTTGGGAACCATTGTTCTACATACACTCATACACATATATATTTTTATGAAAAATTCTCAACTATGCTCAAGAATATCTTTTGTTTTCAGCTAATTGTTTTTCTATAATCGTTCTACATAAAAAATTATGGTTTCGCAGCTTATTTTTCCAAGGTGAATGGAAAGGGTACAATTAAAGCAGTAGTCTAATCTTCTACATATCAAAAACTTAGTTTAGACAAACAATATACTGATGTGAAAAAACAGAACACTTTACAACTGCAGTGAAATGGAAAAATCAAAGAAGTCATTTGCGTAATAAATACCTTGTGTATCTTCTGTCTTAAACACTCGAAAAAGTCTTGTTGCTAAGAAACCAAACTCCCTTTCACATGCATCAGAAAGGGTAGCAATCATCTCAGCCATTGATGTTTCACCACCTACACTGGACAGTCTATTGTAATCAGTAAATAGAAATCTGAAGAGAGACAAAAAAATACGTATCTTGTATGTATAAGTCCTTTTTGGCTAGTGGAGATAAAACCTTTCTATTCCTCTACAGTTGAAGGGTATCCTTTCAAATGTAGCAGAACGAACATTTAAATAAGAGTTTCTTTAATTAAGAGTCTCTATACCACTGCTCTTATAGCAATTTAGCCTCTTTACCCTGCTGCCTCCTCCCCCATTTTCAACCTTTCCTTTGCCTCCATCCCTGTCTTATTTTAGCATTTGATTTACTGAAATATGTCTCATAGTATCTCAGAGTGCAAATATAAAAGACAAAACTTAATGATCACAATCCACAAAAACTAAAGACTAATACAACAACAACAACATTGTGCAGGATTCTCTCATATGTATCCAGGATGAAAAATAAAAAAAACAAGACAATACAATACCAGTATTTCAGCTGTTTCATGGTCAATCAAAAGGCATGGGAGTAAATAAGTTTCTAATTGATACATATACACGATTAGACTCCAGTAGTAACCATAAATGCATAACTAATGAACAACAAAGGATCCATATCAGCCTGATATACTGAAAAGTATATAAATAATTTTAAGAATTACATGGTCATGCTGTGATTACTTGAAACTTGACTAGACTTAATGCATACATGCACTTGTGATAGTAAATCTCAACATAAAATAGCTGCCCTAACTTACATGAGGAAAAGGAAGAATAAAACTAAATCATAACTTCAAACTATAACATTACAATTTTCATCTAAATTTTATTTCTATTAGTTAAATTGGTGTGTACAAATAGAGATGTAACAAAGTAATTTTATTAGCTTCTTGGTAAAGCATTAGGGAGTCTACTAGGAATCATAAAAGTTAGGGTTAATTTTTGGTATCATTCTAAAAATACAAATACATACTATTCATTTGAATGTGATGATCATTACAAATATACATACAATCCTTAAAATATTGTAAGAATAAGCTTAATTATCCTGTTGCATATTTCAAGTGATTTTAATATGAATAAATCTCACATAGTTATCTTGGTAACCAATATTATTGTCTGCAAACTATCTTGATCAATAATTACTCTTTTTTTTCCTTACTAGAACATGAAGAGTTATTTGAAGGAGAATAAACTATACATACATAAACCTGCTGGATTCCTATTTCACTGTACTGTTTATAGATTGATAACAATGTCAAACTGAATTATGTAGGAAAGAGAAAGAAAAGTATATATGAAATAACTCTAACCTGACAGGTAAAGCTTTAGTGGTTTGCTCTGGTAATTCTGGTGGGTTCACAAACATCAGTTTGAGAAGCAGCTCCAAGTACCCCATATGTCTTGCCAACCTTGTACTTAATATCCAGGCCCAGTTCCAGCTTTCTCCTTCTCTTCGGCCACCAAAGTAAATCACAGCTGTAATAAAATACTTTCTTAACATCTCAATATAAAAAAAGTCATGGAAGTCTGAACAGATAAGACCTTAATACTTATCAAAACTTGCAGAACTAATGAAGCCAAATGGCTTCATTGTAGCACTTGGAATTGTCATGAAGAAGAAAGAATTAGCCTCTATTCCTAGCTAGTTACACATTAGTGGCCTGAACTAAGTGTTGTGGAAGCAGTTAGCTCAAGCCACAGAAGTATAATGGCCTTGTTACACCCAACAGTGGTCCCTTCACCAAATGAAAAAAAGTATTTTTGGGTTCTAAAGTTGGCCCTATCCAGTCTTTTTTTTAATCACAAGAATAGCAGCTGCAATGTAAGTCTCATGACTGAGATGGGATTTTAAAGCAAGAAAAAGGTGGCTCTGAGAACACTGTCAGATAAGACCTGTACATACACAGAGTATCAAACTCAGAGCTTGGAAAGAAAGCTAATGAGAAACTGATTCTCATATTTTATTATGGAAATGTTAGTCATGACTCCATAGTTAAGTAAATAAGTTAAAACAAACCAAAAATGGGTCCCTCAAGACATTTAGCACTCAAACCGTTCTTTGCCTTAATAATGGACAGTTACTAAAAAAGACACTTTAAACTAGCTAAAAATCATTGAAATCTTGTGCATTGTCTATGTTTGAAGAAATCAGATTGCAATAACGCTATGCTACTAACAGTTGTATCTCTCATGGCTATAGATTAAAACAGGTCCAGGCCAGTAGCTCAGGTAATTTATATGGGGCAATTATGACATCTGCGGTAACTCAACCAATCACCATTATTCCTCTCCAGTTAATGTGCATGCTGCAGTTCAATTAATTGATATGAGTTAGTAGAGTGAAAGTGAATGTATGTCATGACTTCTCATTCACAGATTACTTAGCTGCCAAATATCACTGGACTGGCCCCAACTATTACTGCTCTTAGAAGTTCTGTGGCTTCATGCTAGCAAATTAAGAGTCAGATTCATTGGTATACTCTGGCTGCTTTGTGTTGTTCCACAGATGCAACATTAACTCAGTCCTATAGTGATAGCAAGCAACAAGCATACAATTATGGTTAAGGCATATTAATGTCTGGTATCAAATTAATTTAAAACAAATTTTTAAAAAATAATTATTTTTAATCCTCCCTGCCCCATCATGGCATCAAGATAAAACAGAGTTACGGGTATTCTGGGGACTTAAAATGGGTGTTTCTGCACTTTAACACATATGGACATCTTGTCAGTTTAATTTATCTCTGAATTTTCTGGATTTGCAATGCCGGTTTTGGTAACAATTACATTTTATATGATATTTTATCGTTGATATATATATTTTAACTCCATCTTAATATATTTTTCCAACAGTTTTTAAATATTTCTGCAATTTTAATCACACCCTCTCAATCATTTGAAGTATTACATGTTCACTTTTAAAAACTGAGCTCTACTCTTTTAAAATCTTACTACTGCCTAAATATTAAGCGCTTCTGTTAAAAATATTCAGTTCTTGAACTGAAGTGACATGAAATTAAGATATGGGAGTTGAGTCAATGAATTTTTACTTAATAGCTATTGTTCTAACCCATATTAATGAAGTTAAATGCATTATTTTGCTGTTCTTACTAAGTTTATTCTCCAGTGTTTATTTTCATTGTTTTTAATAATAAACAATCTGGTTTTCATATTTTTTTTCAGAAGTACGGCATTTGCTTATGAATAAATACTGAACTCTAAAAATAGACAGAACCAGTATGTTGTATATGAAGTGAAAACAGACTTACTAAAGCATATGTATAGAACTGCTAATAAGCTCAGTGCCACAGCTATTCCGAGCATTGCGTCCACTGTAAAAGCAAGCAATAAACCCAGCCCTCCACACAGCAAGAACGTAAGGAATACAATAAGCCACGAGAACTGGAACAGAGGTTCAATCTGCTGTCCTGCAAAAGTTTTCATTTCATCTAGAATAGAAAAAGCACACAGAAAAGTCAACCTTAGCTGTGTATTTTTATGACACAAAAAAAAAAAATTCCTGCAAACGAATAAAGGAAATTGTGTTAGAACCCTGATGATAACCATCACAGTATGAAAGTCATTATGTTATGTATTTATTTCTGGTTTTCAGTTTAAGTTCATACAAATGAGAATTCCAGCAACAGATATTTAGTATCCATGGAGTGAGAGGTAAAAAAATGGTGGCATCAATCAAAAATGACTGAGCAACAGCTAACAAAGACTGAGAACAAATAGAAAAGTTAACTTAGGGTAGATATTAGCGCCAATAACGTACATTACTTTTATTTATAATGGGAAGGATAAGGTGGAATGAATGGATATATTCACTCAAGTAATAATTATTTAAGTTATTCAAACCATAAAAAATTGTAAGCAGAAATGAGTATGTTTGAGTGACTGGGAATTAGGATGATAAAATTATCTCTTCAATTTAATTTAATACATCTTAGAAGTAAGATAATACTTTAACTTTTATGAATTAGATGGAACATCTCAAATATTTACAGAGTCAACCTGGAAATCTCATTGAGCGGCAGTAAATAAAAGTTTTCATGCATTACAAAGAGGATAGAGAATACATGGAAAATGTTTAAATGGTATTCAATGAGTTAATGGTGATTTTCTCTTCATATATTGCAGTCAGCCTGATTATGTGCTCTCAAGAAGTTAACCTCTGAAACAAAAAGGTCCAGAAAATGACAAGGCAAATTACTAGAATCAGAGAACACTTACATAAGAGAATTAATACATCAGAATTTAGTTTTGAAAGATAACTAGAAGAGGGTGATACACACAAAAAAAGGCAAATAATATCACAAAGAGACAGCCATCATTATTCACTCTTTCCTATAATACAAAGATAAACTTAAAATTGAAAGTAAAATTCCAAACTAAGAAAATGAAATACTTTCAAAGCAACAGAATTACCATGTGGGGGGATTCACTGCTGCAGGAAGCCTTGCAGACTAATAGGTTAGCAGGATTTAAAAACTGGTTAGATATTGTATAAAATGTATCCATTTATGGCAGCACTAGCAAAATTAAAGGTTATCAATCCTCACGTTTTATATTTTCCTTGATTGATGAGTGCAATATGGAGGGGGAGAGTTTCGGAGAAGAGTTATATATTATCGAACCAGAGATAGGATACTGGACTAGATGGTCTACCTCAGTGTAGAAATGCCTATGTGATGTTTTATAGACTATGTATCCAAACATACAAAAAAGCTAAAAATCAAATGTTACCTTCCAGTTTTTTGAGCAAAAAAGATTTCCCACTTCCCCATTGGGCATACAGCCCTACACAGATAGGTGGCTGCATGGTTGGCTCACTGAGAATATCAGCCAAGGCACTGCTATAGAGATCATAACCCAGCATGTCTCCATCAGTTTCAGTAGGAGACAAATGCCCTGTAATGTAAATATAAAACATTTTTTTTCATATGCTATATTTCACACAATTACTTGAAATCATGACAAATTTACTTGTATAATAAATAATTCAATGGAAAAACAAAATCATCGTTTCTGTATATATATTCCTACTCAACTGGATTTCAGCCATAAATTTATAAACAGTATAGTTAGAATATAGGACGCAGCTCATAGGAACTGAATAGTTGTCAAAACCATTAAGATTTAATATGCAAGGACTCAAACAACATCCCACAGTTGCAGCAAGCTAAAGCAAATGAATTCCTCTCAAAAACAAGAACTAAATATAGACAAAACCAAATGCAAGGGAGTCATTGTCAACACATCTCACATTAGTTTCCTGTTCAGAAACAAATGACAAAAGCTTAATTCTAATTCTATTAGGGCTCTGGAATAATGGATTTTCCTACTATATTCCTGTCAAGCTCTCGTTTCTTTTCAGATCACCACCTTTCCCCATATTACAACTGCACATTTCTAAACTACACTCAATTTTCATTATACAATGGGATAAACAGAAACATGGCCTTAGAAGATTCTTCTAATGCACCTAGTTATTTAATCTTCTAAATCCTAATAGGAGCTCTATTCCCTTCAAAAGCAGATATTAATACCTAAGGAAAAGACAAATAATGCTCACACTTACTGGCACCAAATATCTGAGTTAAAATACTTTTCTGGTGATTACAGTCAATGTTATAAGGTGTCTCTCCTGCTTTGTTGGGTCTATAAAGCAGTCTGCCATCTTTTGGATTTCTTAAAAGCAGTTCTGCAAGTTTACGGCTTCGTCCACGAATGGCAATATGAAGTGGAGTATCTCCTTTCTGTAATTAAATCAAGTGAAAAACTCTAGTAATAGCAATGGGTTAATTTTTAAAAAAGTGAGATTCTGCATGCAATAAATGTTTCAGAATATGAGTGTGGTGTAGTTCATCAAAACAAAATATATTTTAAAGAAAATTTAATGACATAAACCCCTCCCTGGTACACACTCCCTAATGTAACATTGAAGAAATTCACCAAAAAGTTAACATGTAGGCAAAGGAGAAGGATAATAATAGTAAAAATACATTATAAAAAATTCAGCTCTCTTAAGTAGTCTTTCTCCATATTTTAAGGCCCATGAAACCAAAGGTTGCTATTAACATCAATCCTCTAGTAACTTCAGATACTTAAAAACCAGTTATGCTATTTTCTGCTGTATAAAACTGTGTCACACTGACAGCTTTAACTAGGAAAGCATTTTCAAGGTCTTAAAGTTTCCCATAACAACAAATCAATACCACATTAATTCTGTTATTCATTATTATTTACCTCCCAAAAATGTGTTCAATGCTTTACAGATGTAAAATAAAACAGGCTTCTCTCTCCATAAAGCTTGCAATGTAAATGGACAACATACAGAGTAAGATGAAGACAGGAGTGGAAGGAAGAAGAAAACAGCAAGAAGAAATACACAGAACAGGTTGATTCACTTTAATTATTTTTAGAGTATCAATCAAAACCAAATATGAGTGCCAAACAATAACAATGATCTAAACAGAGAGAAAGGAGATAGATTTTGCCACATTATTTTGTCCATCTCATCACTGTTGGTCCTCAGGTTAATTAAGTTGTGTTATGATTCTTTGGGCTTATTTTGAAATTGCTTGCCCAGACTTGCACTCCTGGCAGAATCAATCAATTAGCACTTGCCTGTTCTACTGCATTTGTGAAATTCCTTTTTATGCATGAATGTCACTGAACACAATACAAATTAACACTTTAAAAGTATGAATCTTAAGGGACAGAACCTATATATGTTTTATTTTCTAGAGTTCTTATCAAGCATAATCAAGCATAATGTGACAGCTTGAGGAAATGTGTATATCATCTTATGAATTGCATTTTGTCTTGTGAATTCCACTTACGACTAGAGTTGCCAGGTGTCTGGTTTTCCCAAAAGACAGGGCTCTATCTGGCTGCAAAAAACACTCATGATTCACTACCAAATTTATGTACAAAACTAATTTGACTAGACATTCTATAAATAAGTTACTAAATATTCTCTACCTTGTCAATAGCAGAAACCTTAGCTCCTTTATCCAGCAGAAGCTCTACTATATCAATATTTCTCATCTTGGTTGCTTTTATAAGAGGGGTTTCTCCATCCTAAAAGTAAAAATTAGAAGTAAACATATAAAAACCTCCATACAACATCATTCCTTTTGACTAACCATAATTAGGAATATTTTAACAAACTGAATTCTTTACTTTTGAGAGGACACTTTTATAATTCTAAAAGCATCACTACATTAAAAAATAGTGCTTCCCAACTTTTCCCTCAAAAATGCACTTACTCTTCAAGAACATGGTAAACTGATCAAAGGCATCCATCATAAGCAATGTAAATGCCTTTCTACAGACACTTCATTACACAGTCCAAAGCCAGTTGCTTTCATAAACAGTCTAAAAGAGAGGGGGAGAATTCCAATAATATGGCTACCAAAGCATTTGGGAAAAAAGTTAAATCATTGATATGTATAGTATTCTCTCTTTTCAATTCCTGTATATGCAATCACTGACTGTAAGAGTTCAAGTTTATTAGCATAGTCTCTCCTTCTCCCTCACCACTTACACTGCCATTCGCTTTACCTCAGCAACACCAGCATCACCAACAAGAGGTTCTCAGTTTCCCTTCTGAACGGCTCTTACTGAGCAGTGATTGGTTCCTGTCAGCAAAAGGCATGGCTACAGAGCACTGATTATATAGCACAGAGATATAAAGCTGAAATTAACCAGTATTGTAAGAGTGAACTGTCCACATTGCGAACAAAATTGGAATTTGGTGTTATGGTTTCAAATCCATGCAGGACGAAAACAAAAAAGAAGAGTCTTAGAATAATAAACACACCATATCTGTGGTTACAATCCCAGTCACTTACCTTTGTACACATTTCAGTATCAGGATTGCACTGCAAGATATCCCTCACCATTGTAGCATTTCCTTTTTCAACAGCCCAATATAAAGCAGTTTTGCTATCCTACAAAAACAAACATTTTGGATTTACACAGCAGTTTTCATCCAGCAGCATTCATTTTGTAGACTTTATGGGATAATCACTATTTAAACTCACACAGCAAAATTATATCACAGTTCAATAAAGGCAGAGGACACGATCACATCCAACTAAAACTTCAAGTGGATTTTGGGTAAGCAGAACATAATTCCTTATACCAGAATTTGGCTAGAAAATAGGAGATAAGTGCTAGGGCATTGCTTCAGTAATGACTCAGGGAGAAATGTACTACCTATAGAAAAAATCAATACCACTTCTTGCAGATTGCTAGGTTTTCTCAGATAGGTTTTATAATACAAGTACAGAAATGGCCAAATCTTCTTCACTTGCAAGATCAGACGTCTTTGTACTGAGTTTTTAGATAACTATGAAAAATAAATTGTGAACATGTAGTCAGCCAAGAACTAATGAACAATTCAGTCCAACCCTTCGTCCAGGACTGGCTTGCTGGAAGCAGTAGGGTAGGGACAAATGGGGAATTCTCACACACTACGTAACATTAATGGGGGAAGAAAGGAAGCCTTCAGAGAGCGAGCATACAAGGCAATCTGACCGGATGATTCATCTCTATGAGTGAGGACCACCCAAGATGTAGTGCATAGGGCAATGATAGGAACAATGTTTGCCAAGGCAACAAAGCCTTCAGGACATCCTAATTTGGTGGCCAGACACCTTGGTGACTGTATAAGCAAGTTCAGGACATGGGTTTGACTTCTTGTCCCACCCTATGTATTTTTTTTTCCGCCACCCGCTCTTAAGTTCAAGGAAAGGCACTGGTGTGGAACTATCTGTTGGGCTTGCAACTAGTTCATGAATTGGGAGACAGGGAAGAGACATGAAGGCTTGCAGTATAGAGTTCCGTTATGTCATTTGCCACTGTATACATGTGGTATATTTCTAGTTATAGATATTTTTGGATCGGCATGGTGTCCAGGCAACTGGTCCTGTTTCTCCTGGAATTCCTCTCCTATTGATGGTTCATAGATCCAATCACAAAAGTAGCTCCATTCCTGAGGAGCAGCTCCTTTTTCTTCTTCCTCTCACAAGAGCCTCTAGTAGCAGAAGCTACTCTTTATTTTACAGGGCTTCAAGCTCTTTCTTTGCATGTACAGAAGAAAGAAGTTATAGCCAGCACAAAGGACCAGAAGAAAATGCTTCACAGTCTAAAGTACTGGAAACATTAGTGTAAGATACTGGCTCTGGTGATCAGTTTAGTGCCTGACTATGTTGTGCTTAGGCAGGACCAAAGGGTCCCAGATTTATGGTCAAGGAAGAATAGAAGGTCTCACCACTAGAGAGTTAGCTTATAAGTACTCAGTCATTTTTTTCAGTGTGCTGGCAGACCCACTAAGGATTTTGGCCTATTTGCATGGAGTTTAAATATTTAGCCACAAAATACAGTAGTTTTTAATATTTAGATTTAAAACTTGGTCTACAAGCCATACAATTTCTCCAAGCAGGACACTTTTGTAGGCAATGGTCATCAACTTTTGCAGAATCAAAAGATTAATTTTCTAGCTCTTTTGCCTGAGAAGATAACCTGATAACCCTTCAAAAACTAACCACGTATGTATCGGTGTAGTGTTGTCTAAGTCTGCCAACAGACTACTGAAGTAGCTCTGCTGTCCATTTCAATTTTAGCAAGCTACAATACAATGAAAAATGATCTGGCTTTAGTCTGTTTTCACCACCAGTAGTTTATGACCAGAGAATCAGGTCAGCTTTGTCCCACTGTTGCTTGGAAAAGCTATGACCTACACCAGAAACTATTCAGTGAGGAAACCGTAAAAACAGAGACTTGGGGAAGGAGGTCAAGCAGTGGTGACCCAGCCTTCCCTCTTCAATGTAGCAGCCAAGCAACTACAAGAAAGTTTTTCTTTTCCATTCCAGAAGCCTGAGGACATTGAAGGGCTCCAAATTTATCAGACATGTGTAGACAAAAGCTGATATGACAAAGATGGAACTCACAAGCAGGGTTCAATGATGGCATGCTGGAAGGAGGCCTAAAAAACCTCCCACTTTCATAGCTCCTGCTAAAGACAGCGTGGCTTCTCTCTTGGTCATTGCACAAACACTGGGGCACCAAATCTATTTTGTTTCTGGATAGTAAGTTTAGTGTTCTAGCAAGTATGGCATGGGCGCTTTAGCACACAACAACATACAGTGGTGAGGAAAGGTTAAAGGAGTAGAAGGAATGATTGGATGTGATAAGTCTGAAAAGAGATATACAGTATTGGGAGAGAGGCTTCAGGGGGAGAAGAAAGAAGAGACAGAAAATATGGAAGAAATAAAAAAGTGAGTAGAAGCAGAGTGTGGAAGAAAAAACTAAAGTAATTGATGATAATGCAAAGTATTAAAAGAAAAAGAAAAAAAAAAAAAAGAGGTGGAGTTAAGCCAGGAAGGGAAAGAAGTTCTAACAAAAACAAGAAAGATGATGTGAGTAGTACTAACAACAAATATATTGGTGAAATTCACTGAAAAATATTTAATATAATTTATTCAGCAAATATATTATGGAATACTGGTAAAATGCATCAAATATATTCAATAAATATTTTTTCTGCTAAGTAATTACAAGTAAAAAGTTGATTGACAATATATTCTATTAAATACAGCATATAAGATTTCTTCCTTCAAACTGCAAGAGCAGTGTCAGAAGAGATATTTATTTCTTCATATTAGTTAGTAGACTTTGTCCTCTGGCTGGTAGATTATGGACAAATTTTTCAAGTCATATTTTTCAGGAAACTGTACAATTCTCAACTTCACATTCCACCTAAGGGACATAAATAAATCAATACCATTGTACTTACCTGACCTCTAATGTCTATATCAGCATATTTATGTAGCAGGGCCCTCACAATTTCAACATGACCTCCTCTAACAGCTCCTATCAACACAGTGTCTCCACTCTGAGAATAAATTAAATGATAGAAAACAGGAACAATAGGTTAATCTTCCCTCATTTGATTATAATGATTTACCAAAAAGAAAACATTTTGCCTGAAAATCATATTAGATGACAAATTATAGCCTATGAACATATAAATCATGTCAATTTTTACTAAAACTTTATATAATGAAGTTCAGATTACCTATTAGTAGTTTACACTGGTTAAGAATACTCAGATAGTAGAAAAGGCTTCCATTTTTCAACAAGTATTTTAATTGCAAAGAGGTCAGACATTAAGCATTTGAAGTAAAACAATCATGTGCAAGATTACAATCTGAGGGACCAAATCTTAAAATAAAGCAAGCACAGAAAGAACAAGAAAAAATAAATATGGGAAAAGATACATTTTTCTTGCTTAAGTTTGTGTTAATTCATAGGTAGTCTACAGAAAAGTCATTTTGAAGTCCTTTAGGAATTTGTGCTTTTTTCCTCATAAAGCAATTTTTTTTTTTTTTTTTTTTATATTGAGGTCTTCTCTTTTGATAAATAAATGCTGTATGCAAGGCGCTGATTCTGGTCTCAGTTACTCCAACATAAAAAAAGAAGTAACTTCACAGAAGTCATTGGAATTATATGGGTATACAATCTGAAGAATAAGGCCTAAAATCCAGTTTAAAATTTTTACTTAATATCTCTCAATTCACATAACTAGTAATTGTTATAGCATACAAAAAATGAAGACATGAACTGATATGATTTAATTTTTTTCCATAGTGAAAGAGAAAATAAATGTCACCAGTAAATGAACAAGTAAAACTCAACTTAATCACCATTTTGTATAAGCAGTCTAAGGATCTGAATTTCAATAACATCCCCTCCCTGGTAGCAAAATTCTAAACTTAAATGCTGCAAGTCAAAATGGGTGCTAGTGCTACTGCTATTAATTATTTTAAATCCCTCTATGTAACACTGTTTTCATTTGCAGTGACAACCGTAATCAAAATAGTATTATTCTATCTCAAAATTTTCTTTTCTTTTTTGTCACAATGAGTAGTGGACCTAAATTTGTAATGAAAAGCAAAGGGTGGGGGGAGATGGGAGAGCATATAAGATTAAGTATCCTTTGGAACTGTGAAATAATTATTCAACTAACATCATACCTCATAAATTTTGACCCAAATCAGAAAATTTAAAAATGAGGAATTGCAATCCACTCCATTTAGAAGTCACTACCTATCCGGTGCCTAACAGAAGGTGAGAGTAATAAGTATTTTAACCTTTGTTTCTGTAAGGCCAAAATAATTTTTCATGCCACATACGCCAGACACACTGCAGTTTAGCACAAAACTGTTTAGGAGACACATGAAGTGGATATATAAGTGTGGAAACCATTAGTGGCAAAAATATATACTTTTTGAACTCTGGCAGCAACCATTGGGAGTTCTTGTCACTGAGCCAAATATATTATGCATTAGTATTTAGCAGAACAAAATCTTAGCTGTTTAACGGTATACATCAATTCCCACTAATTCTGTCAAGCTCAAAGATATCAGACCTTACATTAACCGCATTCTGATTACTATCTTCCCCTGCCTCCCACAGCCTCCACCAATGACTTTCAATATGATTTAAGCCTCTGCTATCAAAAACACTAGAGCAGTGGAGTCACAAGAGGTAGTAGCATAGATATAATTCATTATGATGATTACTTGCTGCTGTAAAATGATGCCTAGCATTTTTATGCATTAGTTTTACCTACTGTATATACTCGATCATAAGCCAGTTTGTTTATAAGCTAAACCCCCGCCCTTCCCAAGATGGATAAGTAAACAAGGAAAATTTTTATAACCCGTTCATAAGCCAACCCTATAGTTCGGGGATCAGCAAACTTTGGCTCCCGGGCCATCAGGATAAGCTCCTGGCGGGCCGAGATGGTTTGTTTACCTCAAGCCTCTGCAGGCACAGAGGTAGACCTAAGTAAACAAAGGCCACATCTACACTACGCGATAATATCGAATTAGCTAAAATCGGTTTTATAAAACTGATATTATAAATTCGATTTCACGAGGCCACACTAGGCACAGTAATTCGGTGTTGTGCGTCCATGGTCCGAGGCTAGCGTCGATTTCTGAAGCGTTG
>NC_133771.1:33292496-33409974 GCF_003597395.2 Chelonoidis abingdonii | reverse complement strand
CCACCCGTGCTGATCAGAGCTCCACGCTGGGCAAACAGGAAATGTAATTCAAAAGTTCGCGGGGCTTTTCCTGTTTACCTGCCCGCTGCATCCGAGTTCAGATTGCTGTCCAGAGCGGTCAGTGGTGCACTGTGGGATACCGCCCAGAGGCCAATAACGTCGATTTCCGTCCACACTAACCCTAATCGGATATGTTAATATCGATTTTAGCGCTACTCCTCTCGTCTGGGAGGAGTACAGAAATCGATATAAAGTGCTCTTTATATCGATATAAAGAGCGTTGTAGTGTGGACGGGTACAGCGTTAAATTGATTTAACGCTGTTTAACTCAATTTAAATGCGTAGTGTAGACCAGGCCAAAGTGTCCCAGCGTGCTAGCTGCTTACCCTGATCGGCCGGGACAGCAACTGGTGGGGAAATTTTTTAGGAGGTGGGGGGAGAGAAGATGGGAGTCGGGGGAGTAACCCCTGTGACCACCCCCCACATGACCCCACCACTAGCCCGGGACCCCCACACTCTCTCTATCGCATCCCTTCCCACCTTATCTGGGGAGGGCCAGGGGAGGATGTCTCTGACCTGGCTGGAGCTGCTCTGGTAGGCTGGGCTGCAGCGTGCTCCAGCGGGCCAGGTAGCATGGTCACAGCCTTCAGGCTGTGGGAGAGCAGCATGGCTAGAAGCAGAGACACTCTGGCCCTGCCTTTTCCCTTCTGTCTCTGCTGCCTCTCCTTACCCCCTCTGTTGGGGGGAGGGGATGTGTCCCACCTCTCCCCCTCTATATCTGTTCATAAGCTGACCCCCTTCTCTGGTGCTTCCCTTGTTTACTAAAAAACTTCGGCTTATGAACTCAAATGGAGACAATGTCCTTTGTTTTAGACCTAGAAAAGTATGCTTAGCACTTTGATTCCAATGACAGCTTGTAAAGTATCAGATGCTAAATTTCTATGACTACTGAAGAGAGAAAAAGCAAGATGCCATCTAGAATGACATGACCAAGTTCCACTACCTTGTAACTTGACAGTGCTACAAAAACTTTAGAAACTATTTAAAAGTGCCTCCAGACCCACTACGTTTTTCTAAGCACCTGCTGTATAGGAAAAAAAAGTTTGATCTCTATTAAAAGTGAAAAAGGCACTGAAAATGAAAGAAACTGACTTTCTGGGCAACAATATTTATTTAATTAATATTAATCCTAGAAGGGACAACCCTGATTGCTTATTCTCATTTCCTGAATAACAAAGACCATAGAATATCAATCAGTAATTCGAGAAAGGAAGGGTTATTCCTCACCACCCAATAAATGAATCCTGAGTTCAATATATTATGGTTGACTTACATCATATCTTTTGGAAGGACATCAGAAAACAAAAAAGAACATCTGTTAAGAAACTCAAGTGGATATTCCCACAGTGTATTGCAATACTGTGTTAACTCAGGTCCTGAATGGATTTCATGACTTACAAACCAAGAGAGCTGGAAAAAGGCCTGCTGAAGAGGTGACATTAGTCCACCTATACGTTAGTGGAGGCTCGTAATGCCAGAAGAATGTTAGACTTTCTTTAGCTCTATATAAATAGCATCTTTTTTTTCCTATCAAGCATGTGGCCCATGGCTGACCTAAAATGGTAATACAAAATCTGCCGCCTAGTGGCAGAAAATTAAAAAATAAACATGAAAATATTTAGTATATATGAATTAATCACACCACTATAGACTGGAATAAAGTTATGCAGGCTAATATCAAGCATATGTTTGACACCAAGTTTATCATCAGAAAACTTACTAACCCTATCAGGAATGTTCACATAAGTTCCTGCATCAAGCAGATCCTGCACAATTTCAGTATGCCCTTCTTTTGATGCAATCATCAAAGCTGTATTTCCATCTTTATCTGTTAAATTTACATTTGGGTTCCTTTTCAGAATTTCCTTTACTGAGTCAGTGTAACCACCTTTTACTGCTACAATAAGTGCAGTCATAGAGTTCTAAAAGAAAAAAAAAAAAAAGAAGAAATTATTACACCCTAAATAAGGAATACAAATAATTACAATACCTGAATACTGCAAATCCAAAGAAGAATGAAAGATTTCTCATGAAAGTATCAAATACTTTCTCAAGCATTCAAATGTTAGCATAAATGTACCGTATATCGTAGTATGTACTTTATAAAGTTTAAAAATAAACAAACAGGCACTATCTCAAAGAGCTTTCTGAGGGTACGTCTTCACTACCGGCCGTATCGGCAGGTAGCAATCGATTTCTCGGGGATCGATATATCGTGTCTCATCTAGACGTGATATATTGATCCCCGAATGAGCTCCTGTCGACTCCGGAACTCCACCAACGCGAACATCGGTAGTGGAGTCGACAAGGGGAGCTGCGGACGTCAATCCCGTGCAGTGAGGATGGTAGGTAACTCGATCTAAGATACTTTGACTTCAACTACGCTATTCACGTAGCCGAAGCTGCATATTTTAGATCGATTTACCCCCCTAGTGTAGACCAGCCCTAAATGTGAGCATTAAAACCTAAAGCAATTTATTGTAACTTCTGAAAACAATATGAACTGTACAATCTTTCTGCAGTATTATGAAAATAATATCAGTTCATCAGTGCACTAAACAGGCCAATTCCATTTCAGAAAAATAAATTAGAACCATTGTTTTAATTTGTTTACATATTACACACCCAGAACACAAACTGTATTTTATTGCTCAATTTGAAGTGAGACTATTACCCTCCACTGTCCCTTCTCCAACCATCTGAAGAGTTAACTAGAATGAAAGGTTAATGAGATAGCAAAGTTCTCACTAGCGACTATGCTGTAATGTCCTTACATTAAGTAGTATGTTTCTTCTTGAGCAGTCTCATTGATTTCAATGGGATTATTTAAGGCGTATTTCCACTACTTCTCAGAGTGAGAATATCAATCTAAATGTGAGTGATATGAAACGTTTAAATGGAAAGAACAGGGGTAGGCAACCTATGGCACGCATGCCAAAGGTAGCACATTAGCTGATTTTCAGTGGCACTCACACTGCCCGGGTCCTGGCCACCAGTCCAGGGGGCTCTACATTTTAATTTAATTTTAAATGAAGCTTCTTAAAACATTTTTTAAAACCTTATTTACTCCACATACAACAACAGTTTAGTTATAGTTATAGACTTATAGAAAGAGACCTTAAAAACATTAAAATGTACTACTGGCACATGAAACCTTAAATTAGAGTGAATAAATGAAGATTTGGCACACTTCTTCTGAAAGGCTGCCGACCCCCAGGTAAGAAGAATGCTGAAAGGATTTCTTAGGGATTTTTTTTGTTCGGGGGGTTTTTTTGGTAGGGTTATTTGCAGCACCCACTTTAACCTGTATAATTAGAGCAATTTAAATATTCATTTTCATCAAAGATCCATGTGCTGTGAAGCCAAACAGAATTCCTATTTTACTAGTTTAGGACTTGAGTATTATTTCAGTACCCATGCATCAACATATAGCATATATTGAGAGAGTACCCTGCTACACTCAAATTCAACATTTCTCTTCATCAAAGCGTAACAGTGTATCTGAATTCAGGATGCAATTCATTTACATGAATTCTTGGGGACTGTCAGCTTATTCTATCACATTAGGCCCCAATCCTGTAATGAGAACTGCTCAGGTGTAGGGGTTTGCCTGCATGTTTCCTTTGCAGGACTAAAGACTGAGAAAGGCTGCTGCCATATGTATTTAATATAAGTACTACGTGTTCTTATGGAATTTTTACTGAACATTTTATGCAGAGATGTCATCTTTCTAAATGAACTAACTATATTATTTTTATTTCAAATATTAAATAGTCTTCAATAAAAATTTAGAAATAGAAACAGCCTTTCACTTATAAGACAAAATAGGCAACTAAAGCAATACGTTTTAAACATTATCTGGAAAACAGAAGAGCCACACCAACTTTTATATATGATTTATTATTCAAATAGCACCATGTGATAAGTGCTTGGCATACCAAGATTCTGTTTATCAGAGAGTTTTGACACAGTAGTTAAATCTCTAAAAATAGCAACTGACAATCTATTAAATTGTGACTCATAAAACATAGCACAGATGTTCCTTTTCATTGTTGTATAAATCCAAAGAAATAAAATGTGCCATTGTTTTCCCATTACTTCTGTAATGTATGTTAAACTTAAAATTCATAGTTTAAAAAATTATATAGCAATGTCACACCTAAAAGTACGAAATCCATAGTCATAAAAAGCTCTCTGATAGTTTGTTTTCTTATATGCCTTTTTGATTAGATCTTAAAAAATAACCGCATACTGATCAAGACCAATAAATTGCATTTTCTTCATTGTCAACATTGAGCTGTGTTTTATTTTTGTACACCGGAAATGTAAATCTGTTTATATTGGAAACAAGAGATGTGGACACATCTTACCATGGAAAACAAAATTAGTTACTTACAGCCCCTTCTTGATCAACATCAGCGCCCATCTGTAGCAAATATTTCACACATTCCAAATGACCTTTCCTAGCAGCCCAAATCAACGGTGTGGTTCCATACTATAAACAAAATCAACCACAAAACTTATTACTATGTTCTTTCAAATTGAGTTGCTGTATTTAATGTCAAGAATGGACTTATTGTCCTACATCAGAGGTGGGCAAACTATGGCCTGCGGGCCACATTCGACCCACGAGACAGTCCTACTCGGCCCTTGAGCTCCTGGCCAGGGAGGCTAGCCCCGGCCCTTCCCCCACAGCCACGCCACTGGACGGGCAGCACTCTGGGCAGTGGAGTTGCATACTCCTGCCAAGCAGCATAGAGGCATCTCTGGCTCTGGCCAGGTGGCACAGCTGCCAGACATGCTGCTCTGAGCAGCATGGTAAGGGGGCCAGGGCCAAGAGTGTTGGAAGATCCAGGGGGCAGTCAGGCGACAGAGAGCAGAAGGCAGTTGGATGGAGCGGAGGTTCTGAGGGCGGTCAGGGAATGTGGGGATTGGATAAGCTTGGGAGTTCCAGGGAGTGGGGAAGAGACTGTCAGGGGGCAAGGGTGTGGATAGGGATCAGGGAGGGTTGGATAGGCATGAGGTCCTGGAGGGGTCTGTCAAGGGGTGACGGTGTGGATAGGGGTCAGAGCAGTCAGGTGACTGGGAGCACGGGGGTTGGATGGGGGTGGGGTCCTGGGTGGTTAGGGGCGTGGGTCCCGGGAGGGAGTGGTTAGGGGACAAGGAGCAGCGGAGGACTGGATGGGTATGGGGAACTGAGGGGTGCAGTCAGGGGGAGGGAAGTGGGAGGGGTCAGAGGCCAGGCTGTTTCGGGAGGCACACAGCCTTCCCTACCCGGCCCTCCATACAATTTTGCAACTCCAATGTGGAATTCGGGCCAAAAAGTTTGCCCATCCCTGTCCTATATTGTCTAGCACAGTGTACTCGGCACTATAAAATACACAAAAATAAAGACAGGCCTTGCTTTCCCCAATTATTTTACAGTATAAAAAAAGATACACCCTTCATAATCATAACAGATGCATATCATAGGAGTGGAGTTTCACGGAAAAGTTTTGAGAAGACACTGGTATCTTAGCATACACTGGGTTATTCCCTGGATAGGAGGCAATATGTAAAAATTCATGGAGGTAAGAGCTTTAGAAGGAAATTAACAGCACAGCGATGCTAAAAATCACTGGTAGAAAGATAGAATAGGGGAAGACAAAACCCACAACATAAGCATGTGGGGCTATAACGTCAAGAAACTGAAACGTACAGCAGTTCACAAGGGGTTTACCGGGGAGAGGAGGAGGGAAACACGCAAGGGCACAAAGTGGTGATCAGTGCATTTTGGATGGATCAGGGGAAGATGTAGTGCAAGTGCCAAGGTAGTACGTACAAGTTAGGAGACTATGGAGGACTGGACAAGCATTCTGGATTGGTCAAAAGTTTCAATAAGGTCTCGACAGTCTGCAATAGCTGTGTATTAACTTCCGAAGGACTTTGAGGTGCAGGATTTGATTTATAAAGTCACAAGGCCCCAATCCAGCAAAGTAACTAAGCATATGCTTTACTTTAAATCATGTGCACTGACTTCAATGGGAATATTCTCATGCTAAAAGTTAAGTATGTGTTTAAGGCATTTGTTGGATCAGGGCCTAAATGATTTCAGTCCTTCTCATTTGAGAGACCACCTCTCTCCCCATGTAATATTGCTGCTAGTGTGGTAAGCTTAGGCAACGATCTTTTAGTCCCCTGCTTTTGAAATAAGAGAGACAGCTTGTGGTAAGACTTTTTTTTGGGGGGGGCAGAGGGGGAAGAGATCCTTGACTAATGCAATTCCTCCTCCCTACTCCCCACCCCCAACATTTTAGAATATGCTTCAACATGCATCTAATTTCTTAGGCATTTTATGAAGGGGTTGGTTGAAAACAACAGTTCAGGTAATAATTTAAACTGTGATTGAGAACTGTGTTTGGGTAATTTTTGTATTAATCAGTGTGTATAAGCACCAAGATTTTGTGAAAGGCAGCCTTTAAATATCAAAAATAAAGATATATATTGTCGGAATTCCTGTATAGCTGTTCTTTGAAAGTTTCTTATTTAATACAAGGAATAAAATCCTCTAATTAATGACTACCAGTTTCAGCTGGGAAAAGATTGTTTGAAAGATCAACCTGAGGGGTATTTTCAGACACATGCAATTTTTTTCTTTAAATTATTTTGCTCTATGAAGAGCCATATGACCTGTTTATAGACAGACATCCAGAGCACCACAAAGGGGGTCACTTTATTGCAGCTGTTTAATAAAAGGAAACTGACTAGCAATCTAGTAAGTTTTTACAGACGGAAGTTTAAAGAGCTTGTATGAGGAAAGGACTTAAACTTAACAACCCAAATTCCAAAAGTAAGCTTCCCTAATAAATAATATGTCCCTTAAGATAAGAAAAAGAAGGGGATTAAAAGAATAAGCAATGCTTGATGCTGTATTGTTATTCAAGACAATGATAAAAACAATATAGAATGTTAAAATATTACGTTGGTGGTGGTTTTTTAAATGACCTGCTAGTTTGCAAAACAGAAAATGAAGTGAAATGTGTGTTTCAAAACTCAGTACTTAGTAATTTACTTCCATTTTCATCCTTCGGTTAAGTGTCATCAGTCTGTATTTTCATTATCGCATCTGACCCATGCCTTGGAACTGGAATTTATAAAATAATCCAAAGAATATTTAATTGTCCAGGAAGTAACTTTGAATTAAAAAAATTACTTTTGTCATCCATTTCTCCTTCTGAATATTTCAACTAAACCTTCCAACCAAGTAATATTTATTTTTAATCTTTTTTATGATCTCATCTTTATTAGGTGATCAAACTTATTTGTGAAAGTAGTAAGATGGAGGTGGTATTCTCTCATCTGGCCTATTAAGCTTATTTATTTAGTCTGAAGCTGTGTTTTAAGAAGTTATTAGCTTTGGAACAGTGATCAACTAACTGGTCAAAAAGCTAGACTTCACAAACTGAAGTTATCACATTTTAAATGTCTGCAATTTTAACTCCTTTCTCACAAGCTTCTAGATGTCAGAATCATATGTCAGAATCATATATGTAGCCAAGTGACATTAGCACCATTTCCAAAAGCTATAGAAGCAAAAGGACAAAAAACAGGATTTAAGGTAATCAATGTTCAGTGCAATATTTTGATATTATATTTAGTATATTACTCACTGTAAACTGTTATATACTATGAAGCAAGAAGATTTGCAAAAGATATTTGGTCTATACCACAGGGATTTTAACCATGTGAGGAAAAAATGTAATTTAGGCTACTTTTTCAGAATCAGTGACAGATGGTTTAATCAGGAAGTGGTGTATAAATTTTAAAATTCTTGCATAAATGAAATGTTTAATGAAGAGGAGAAATTCTGGATATTATAGGCTAGATAATTTCCTGGATGTTTGACACTCTTTCCTGGGCCGTACAAACAATTCTGTAATAATATCAAAATGCTAAACAATCATCATAGCTTACTTTATCAGAGCAGTTGACTTTAGCTCCATGTTGCAGCAAGAGATGTACGATATCTGAATGGCCACGTCCTGCTGCCCAAATGATTGGATAAATGCTATATTGCTTGGATCAGATAACAACAATATAAAAACTAAGCCACATGAAACAAAAACATATTCCTAAACTCTACTTGTTTTTTTTATTTATACATTAATATCTATCAGAATGCCTCAGACTTCATAAAACATGAAAAGAAATACATACAAAATTATCTACTGATCATACTTCAGTAACTTTTGCCAATTAAATGGGTCAGTAGTAGACAAGTCATGTATTGTTTGGACACAGTTACTCTTGACAAGGATTTTAAAAGATCATATCCTAATACCTCACTATTTACACAGTTGTAATGACAAACATCCTAAAAAAAAATGACGTACATATAACAAATTTATATAAGTTTCAAGTTGTCTACATTTATATGCACCTTCTGATATCAGTGGGAGCTAATAATGTCAACACATACAGAAGACAGAATAGATTTCCAAAAATCAGTATCATGACTAGTCTTCACAGGAATATCTGTATATATGACAAAATTACAACCCAGACTATTTGTTCGCTACCAAGAAATAATTAAAACAAGAGATGTAACTTCTCTTAATTATATAAATGTTTATTAAATTATTGATTTCTAAAAATAAAGTACCACATATACTCATTCATTAGCCTGTTCATTTATAAGCCAATCTCCCAAGATGGTTAGGTAAAAATAGCAAAAACTGTGTGACCCTTTCACAAGCTGACCCTATATTTCAGGGGTTGGCAAACTTTGGCTCCTGGCCCGTTAGGGTAAGTGGCCTGCGGGCTGGACGTTTTGTTTACCTGGAGTGGTCATAGGCATAGAGCCCCCTCAGCTCTCATTGGCTGGGAACAGCAAACCGCAGCCACAGGGAGCTGAGGGGCTCTGTGCCTATGAACGCTCCAGGTAAACAAGACGACAATGTACTAGATACTCAATTCAGTGATTCCATAGAGTTTAAAATCATCAAATTTTGGTGTAGACCCATTTATAAGCCGATCCCTGCTCTTTGATGCACCACTTTTTTACCAAAAATATTCAGCTTATGAACGAGTATATACAGTAATTAAAACTGAATAGAATTCTCTTTCTATTGTACATGGTTTACTATACATAGAAATTAATGTCACTATCTTAACATATTACCCATGTAAACCTTACTGAAATCTATAAAATCATCTGCTCTAATAAACAATAGTTGCTGTGATACTAAATCATAAAATTACTACTTTATTGCCATGATATGCAGTATAAAATGTTATATAACTCATAGTTCTTTGCAAGATAATACTACTACACAATTCAGGTTTTTGACGGCTCTTTCTCCTCTCAAAGATCAAACCTTACCTGCCCAGTGACGTTTGGGTTTGCTCCTTTCTGAAGAAGCAGCTCAGCTACTTTAGTGCAGCCTTTATATGATGCCCACATTAGGGCTGTCCACCCTCCCTGTAAAACACAATAGAGAAAAATATTAGAGAGATTTATTTAAAACCTATATTTATGCATTTTCTTCTATTGCACACCTGTTCTTAGACTCCTATTTATAAGCCTATCACAAGCAATAGTGACAAATGTTACCATCTTACAAGTCTAAAAATTCCAACGTAAAATTTTAAGCTAAACTTTTTTTGCTGCAACATATAGAATTTAGGGCGGGAGATGGGGAGGAGGAAGGAAAATGCACTCCTAAACGATTTTATCAAACTTGCTGCAGACAAAATCACAGACCAAAAAAAAAAAGCACTGCAGAATTTAGTTTGAATAAGGTGCTTCCATAATGACTTCCAAATAAAGATGGACAAATCTGCCAGTGTTACAGCTGAATAAAGTTATTGGGAAACCCATGGACAAATCTGAATTCACTGTTCAATAAAACTAAACAGACAGAGTTCAGGAGCAAGGCTTGCCACTTGAACGTGCATAGTTCCATAAAGGAAAAGCATACAGTAGCTCCTGACTTAACGCTGTACCGGTTAGCGCTGTTTTGTTATTAGGTTGCTGACCTATTAGAGAACATAGTCCTTTGAAGTCCTGAAATGTTCCCTTATAAAACTTTGTTTGGCTCCCACGCTCCACCCGCCCGGTGCTCCTGCCGGGGACCAGGGGTTGGGGCATGGGAGTTTGCCCCACTCCACCCACCTGGCACTCCTGCAAGAGAGCAGGGTTGGGGCATGTGGGCTTATATTAGCTATTATACCAGGGGTTGGCAACCTTTCAGAAGTGGTGTGCCAAGTCTTCATTTATTCACTCTAATTTAAGGTTTTGCATGCCAGTAATACATTGTAATGTTTTTTAGAAGGTGTCTTTCTATAAGTCGATAATATATAACTAAACTATTGTTGTATGTAAAGTAAATAAGGTTTTAAAAATGTTTAAGAAGCTTCATTTAAAATTAAATTAAAACGCAGAGCCCCCGGAATGGTGGGCAGGACCTGGGCAGTGTGAGTGCCACTAAAAACCAGCTCGCGTGCCGCCTTTGATGCCCGTGCCATAAGTTGCCTACTCCTGTATTATACTGTGTATGTATATAATGTCTTTTGTCTGGCAAAAAAATAATCCCTGGAACCTACCACCCCCATTTACATTAATTCTTAGGGGGAAATTGGATTTGTTTAACATTTTGCTTAAAGTTGCATTTTTCAAGAACATAACTAGGAGGTTAAGTGAGGAGTTACTGTAAATAGTTTTATCCCTAACCAGAGCAACTGTATTAACATTTATTTTACTGAAGAAGAAGAAGTATTTTTCTCTTTAGCTACCTCCCCCAGCAAAATCAATCCCCAGAATCCTAAGAATTTCAAGAGTTGGACTTTGCAATTTAATGAGATTAATTATCCCTAACACATGCCACATAGGGTATTCTCCTTATCAGTTATACATGCAACCGCCCAGATAATCGAGCCTCTAAACTAAACTGAACTTGCTGGAGGAATTTAAATTGATCCTTCAGGATGCATTCTCCACCCAGCTGACAAAAATCAGGCAGCAGAGTGTTTGTTACTTTGCCCTTCCCTAGTTTATATTTGCAAAGATTAAATATAATTAACTTTGTGTGTTTTTAAATAAAATTGTTAAACTTTCAAGATCTGAGATTCCTCCTGCATGAAAGTCTCGAGCATAATACAGTTTACATTTCACAGACAGTTACAGTATTTTAGTTTAAATTCTAGAAGAAATTCTAATGTACAGAAAAAGAAAAGTCACCTTAGAAAAGGTATGTTCTTTTCCATCATTAGACAAACATTTCAACGCAGAACTTCTTTACATTTTAAAGCACTCAATGAACAATAGATCTTCATTCAATTTTTTTTGCATAGTTGGAAAATCAACTCCATATATGTCCCTATTAGCATAACTATTCCAGTTTAAAATTAGAAAAAAAGATCATACCATATCCCGGTGCTCCAAATTTACATTACAGTTAAGCAGCTCTGCTACAATGTCTACATAACCTTCTTTAGCTGCCGAAATAAGAGCTGTCCAGTTATCCTACAGTAAGAAAAAAGTTGAAAGATGTAGGGTTTTTTTAAATTCAATTAGTGATATTTACAGAGGACACATGAAGGTTTTACATACCAAGTTACTAGTCTCAGCATACAGTGATTCCCTTACAGCTATCAAGTACAGCTTTTTAGTATAAAGTACAAATTCATATTTATAATGTGCTTGATTTATTCAACTAATGACAATATACACGCACTGTGAAATTGTGGGTATGTGTTAGGAAATCAATATAATGTGAGATTTAATGTAACTGTGAAGTGTTTTTTTCAAATGAAAGCCTTCATCATACTGACTAATAAGCCAAGAAGATAAAGATGGCTTAAACTCAAATCTGTATCAATACTTAAAATTAACAACCAGCATGCTCAGATTCCCCCATCACAAGTTTATATGTCTGAGGTTTTCCAAGACCAAAGCTTGGGAATAACTCTCTTCTGTGTAATTAAAAATCTATGTTTTTTCCCCATCTTCATTCTCTTACCTCAATGCAGTCTTCAATGCTAAAACATTTCAGCTTCCTAGAATCTACATACATGGGTCTAAAGAGTTTTCATTCTCATGAGCAGCAGGGAAAGAGAATCCACACAACTCTTCCATTCACCTCTCCTTTGTCTAGAACTTGAAAACATCCTTGATGCTGAACTCTCTCCTCTCATATTTATATTTGTAAAATCTTCCTATCACCAACGCCACAACACTATGTATACAACTGCCTCTGCGCCACACCTCTGATGCAATTATTATTTCCATTCAGCTTTCACCTTAACTATTGCTACTCATCTCTACTGCAACCCAAACTTTTAACTAGCAGCAATATTCTGCATAGCTTCTAACAGGTTTAAAGCAGCTTAATGACATCATTCCTATCATCAATAAACCTAACCGGCTCCCTATTCATTTCAGGATTCCGTTCAAAGTTTCTCACCTTGTCTTTAAATCCTCCTTTAGCCTGCCTGTTTCTTTTGCTACTCCTCCCATGCAAACTTGCTACTGCTGATGTAAGAGCTCTCTCCACTGTTGCTCCTCCCATATTGAATAAGCTGCCTTTTATCTCTCTACTTATCCACTCTCCATCTTTTTTCAAAACTCAGCTAAGCACATCTTCCTCATCTGTGCCTTGTGATTTCTTTCCTCTCTGCTATTATGTAACTCTGTAATTGATCCTTTACCGCAGCTTCGTAAAAAAAAAAAATGGGATGCAGCATGAAAGATGCTTCATTAATTAAACTGTACTGTATTCCCAAATACACAAACTTTCATGGAGCCATCAGTTTAAATATGGAAATGCCAGGATGCAGACTGCTTTGTAATGCTTCATAACCAATAGCTATACACTGCTGTTCTGTGCTGGTACAAAGAAGGGACCAGCACCTACTTAGTCAAGAGTGCTTCCTTGTGGATTAGTTACAGTGGCAAAGTGTTAACTATTTTACCATTATAATTGATCCAAAATCAGCCACAGAGGTGCTTCATTTAACAGACCTGAAGCAGAACTACATGATATTTTAGAGCTAGACACATTAGTGCTAGTTACGGAACCATCTTGGAAAAAGAAAATGACACTAATACTTACTGCATCTTCCAGGTTGCAGTTAGCTCCTTTCTTGAGCAATTCTTGGACAATTTCTAAATTGCCTTGCTCAGCAGCCAACATCAATGGAGTCTGACCATTCTGTAATCAAATGATAGTTACAACTGAACTACTTAGACAAGTTGATATATCTCTAAAATCCCATAGTTATATACACCACCAATGATGTACCATCATCTATAAAGGAATTTCAAGTACTGTTCTTATAATTTATGCTTTGATTTAGTATAAGAAACACTGATAAAATGTAACATTCAAACAACATGCAAAAGAATGCAGTGAAAAAAGAAATGGCAAGACAGTATTAAATCTTTCCATATAGTAGTCCATATAGTAACAGTGGTTTCAAAGAGTGGCTTTTAGAAAATAATTGCAATACACTAAAAGCATACCAGTCCACAACTCATTTATTCACCTAACTCATCTGGAGATCCAGAGTATTTTTCCTCCTTACTGAAGAAGCTTGGCTATACAGTTAGAAAGACCATAGTCCAACCAACCAATTGGTATCTGCAGAGCAATAAAAGTCCATACTGAAATTTCTTTTGGATGTCCATAGAACATAGTTCAGTTATACGTTTATTATTTTCTGAACACAGAAAACACGCTTGTCATTGTACCAGACAACTGAGCAACACAGAGTCTATTAATCTTATCCTGCAAGGTACTAGGCAGTCTCCTCTCACTGAAACAAACAGGACTGAAGAGTGTTTAGCATCTTGCAGAATCAAGCCTTCAGGATGACAAAAAAAAATCTGATACAAAGCTGACTCCCTTCTATGTACACACTTTTCTCCAAGAGGCATCTCTCCCAGCCGGAGGAGCAAAAGAATGATCCCAGATGGCGTTGCTTGCTGCTAGACACCACCTTTTGCAGCCTCTCTCAAGCCATAAGTCAAGTTATCTATGAGAAAGAGTCCATACAAGGGCTGTCCTGTATGATGTTTTCTCCACCATCCATTATTGCATTGTAGAAGATAATTTCTGATTGTGAGGAAGAACAGACTTTGGGAGAAGGGGAGAGAGAGAATCTGATATACTCAAGGTTATGGTGAGTTTACAAATAAGAGAATTTGTCTAAAAGTGCCTACAGCTGGCCAGTTTGAGACAATGGATTTCTCCCTACCCTCCTCCCACCCCGCTCCGTCTTCAAGCTAGAAGTTACCCTACATCTGAATGGATTATTGCTTCCCTTAAAGATGCAAAGAACAGCGTCCATATTCCCTCAGTTTTAGTAATATGCACTGAATGCCTGCCTATAACAGCCATATCATTCTAAGTAGTACATCAGTAACTTTCCTGAAAATGTAAACTACTAACAAGCTGAATCACCCTATCTGATTACACTGTCGTTAGTTAAGGTTACTAATTGCTTGCTGCTGACTGCTTAATCATGGAATATATTTTATGAGTCCTTTATTCTGTTTTGGTACAATGAACGATGGAAATGGATTGACTCATCCAGGAGAGATTTCTGCTGTCGCAGGCATTTTCCTTAAATTAGTTTTAATTACATTTTTCCAGATACTTTCATTATGAATATTTATCATGGAAATACATTTTGCATTATGGGACATATCTTACAGCATAATAAATTGTAAGTTATTCTGAGACGAAAACATGACTGTATATCTGTAAAATGCCAAGTAAGTGTATGGTGCTACTTTAATGTCTTTCAATAATACAACTTATTTTTAGGGCTCTCAATTAATCGCAGTTAACTCACGCAATTAACTCCAAAAAATTGATCATGATTTAAAAGATAAATCGCGATTAATCGCAGTTTAGTCACACTGTTAAACAATAGAATACCAACTGCAATGTATTAAATATTTTGGATTTTTTTCTACATTTAAAATATATTTATTTCAATTACAACACAGTATACAAAGTTGACAGTGCTCACTTTATATTATTCCTAGATATCTGCACTGTAAAAATGATAAAAAGAGTATTTTTTATACAAGACAGTAGTGCATTTTGAAACTACAACTTACAAGTGTAGATTTTTTTGTTTTTGTTACATGACTGAACTCAAAAACAAAACAATTTAAAACTTCAGAGCCTACAAATCCACTCGGTTCTATTTGTTGTTCAGCCTCTCGTGGAGATCGGTTATTTTAGACTGCTGGGAGAGCTTTCTCCCAGTGCTCTGCCATGACTACATAAGCCACATTAAAGGGCTTCAGCGTTGCCAGTGAAGAACAGCCTTAAGACACACATTTCTGGGTGCAAGGCAGTAGCCTAGCGAGGGGGGAAGCGGGGCAGGGGCCGCTCCCCCACCGAGCATAAGTGGCGCCTTTTTAATTTTACTCACCTGGGAGCAGTAAAAAAAAAAAAAAGGCGCCACCCGCTGAGACACTTTTACTGACAAAGCAGCGCCCCAGGTCTTCAGTGGCACTTGGGTAGTGGGCTCTTCACTAGTTCCGGGTCTCTTCGGCAGCACTGAAGCTTCACCGCCCCATTAGTAAAAGCCCTGCAGCAGTTTTCCCTCCACCTGGCTACGCCACTGCTGCAAGGCGGGAAATATGCAGGTGTCACCCTACGTATTATTCATGGATTGCTGGGAGAGCATTCATGTATTCAGCTGGGTGTGACTTTTCACACTGGTGGCTGTGAGTGGGCAGAGCCTGGAGTGGTTTGCTGTTCACCAGCAAAGCAATGTAAAAGGCATTCCAGGCTGGAGAGCTAAGGGGACACAGCATTCCGGGCTGCAGTCTGGGGAACGTCACACAACCATTAGTTTCTTTGTGCATCAATTCTCCATATGTAAAATGAGGATAATGTTATTTTCCTACCTCACAGAGGTGTTGTAAGGAGAAATATACTGAAAGATTGTGAGGTAGTCAGATACTACATCAATGGAAGCCATTTAAAAACATCGCTACCCCGCTATAACGCGACATGATATAACACAGATTCGCATATAGTGCGGTAGCAGTGGGGCTCCAGCGGTGCTTTAAAGGGTCCAGGGCTCCGGCTGTTGCTGGAAAGCCCAGAGCCTTTAAGTCATCGCCGGAGCCCTGCTGCTGCTACCCCGGGGCTGCGGCAGCGGGGCTTGGGCAGTGCTTTAAAGGGTCCGAGGCTCCAGCTGCTGCAGGGAGCCCTGGGACCTTTAAATCACCTCTGCTGCTGCCACCCCAGGGCTGCAGCACCAGGGCTCCAGCACCAGGGCTCCACCAGCAATTTAAAGGGCCTGGGACTCCCCGTGGCTGGAGCCCTGGGCTCTTTAAATCACCGCTGCAGCCCTGCCATTGCTACCCCTATATAACGGCGTTTCACTTATAATGCGGTAGGGATTTTTGGCTCCCCACGACCATGTTATATCGGGGTAGTGGTGTACCTAAGATAGATAGGCCACAATATGGCTGTTATGTTTCTTACCCTCAGTGAGCACAACAAAATGGAAATAAGAGCTGAGAGTAAGACTCAAGGACAAGGAAAGGACCATCAGAAATTTATGGATAGGAATTTATCATCATATTAAATATCCAGTGTGATGTTGCATCAGTTATTCATCCTGCAATTAACATGTAACAATATTCAAGAAATCTTTGGAAAAAAAACAAAAAAAAACAAAAAACTCATTTTACCTCATTTCTTTCATCCACATCTCTGCACTTCTCAAGAAGTGCTTTTAGAGCAGGAACATTCTCCTCTTCTACATAGGTCACAAGACTCTGAGTCATGAGACTTGCCATTTTTAGACAGTACTTCAAGTACTTCTATAACAGTATATACCTGTATTTAAAAAAAAAAAAGTATTAAAGAAGCATTCAGATTTAATTTGATTACAGAAACCAAACTGCTGGTTGCACATAAGTATCTGCCACTCTCAGCAATAAAACATTTTTGTGACTAACAACTCTAACTGGACATTTCAATGTGCAGGAAAAACAGGGTCTGAAGGAAACAGACAATATTCTTTCACATTTTATATATGTGCAGCAGGGGTCGGCAACCTACAGCCGATTTCTGATGGCACGCGGCGGCGGGCTGAGTGGCTCAGCCCACCGCCACTCTGGAGTTCCGGCTGCTGCCCCGTTGCCAGCCGGGGTCCTGGCCACCAGCCCCACTCAGCGCCCGCTGCTAGCCTGTGGACCCCCAGGGAACCTCAGGTTGGCAGTGGGCTGAGCAGGCCGGCGGCTGAGATCCTGGCTAGTAGGAGCTGGCGACTGGAACCCCAGAGCAGCGGCGGGCTAAGCCACTCAGCCCGCTACCAGCCTGGGATTCCATTCACTCAGCCAGCAGCAGGCTGAGTGGGGCCGGTGGGGGGCTGAGTGGCTCAGTCTGCTGCCAGTCCAGTGTGCCGGCAGCACTCAGCCTGCTGCCGGTCTGGGGTTCCGGCTGCCAGCCCCTTGCCAGTCAGGGTCCCAGCCACTCGCCCCACTCAGCCTCCTTCCGGCCTGGGTGAGCAGAACCCCAGGCTGGCAGCAGGCTGAGTGGTGCCAGTAGCCGGGACCTCAGACCAGCAGCAGACTGAGCCGCTCAGTCAACATCAAACAACATACAAAATGAGCAAAATGTAACAGTTGTCTGTAACACTTGCAACAAATAAAGGTACTAAGGGTAAAATTTTCAAAAGAACCTAAATCAAAAATTAACAAAGGAAATAGGCTTGTAAGTGTATAAGCCCCACTGACTTCAAGAGCCTTAGGTGCTTTGAGAATTTTAGATTCAGTCATATTACATTTAGTGTGCTAACATTTTACAGTCACAATTTCATGTTTCAAAGTTCTGAGGAAATGCCTTCCTGAAATATCACAAATCCTGATGCTTAATTTAACTAAATATCAAATTTGATACTCATCACAAACAGAGCTGTGGGAAAAGAATTGGTGATTTAAATCCAGTCATAAATTGACAAAGAGAAAGTAATCGGAACTGGGAGGTGGGGGAATCAAATCATTGCCTTAAGTGTCCTAATGAAGCCCTTATATCTGAGGTGTGTAGGAAAAGAGAACACCAGGAGACAATTCAAGGAGGAGGATGCAACAGGGGAAATAAGCAGCAGAAGAAAGTAGGGCAGTTGGCTGAATTTTTAAAGTGCCTGTACACAAATGCGAGGAGCCTGGGAAACAAGAAGGAAGAATTAGTAGTACTGGCACAGACAGGGAATTACGATGTTATTTGGCATAACTGAGACATGGTGGGATAGCTCGCATACCTGGAGCACTGCCATGGATGGGTATAAGCTGTTCAGGAAGGATAGGCAGGGGCGAAAGAGGGGAGGAGTAGCGCTGTATGTAAAAGAGCTGTATGAATGCTCAGAGCTCCACTACGAAACTGGAAATGAGCCAGTTGAAAGTCTTGGGTTAAATTTAGAGGGGAATGTCACAAGGGGGATGTTATGGTGGGTGTCTGCTACAGACCACCAGACCAGAAAGAAGAGGTGGATGAGGCTTTTACAGACAACTAGCAGAAGTCTGTAGATCACAGGCCCTGGTTCTCATGGGAGATTTCAATTATCCTGATATCTGCTGGGAGAGAAATACAGCAGTGCACAGGCAATCCAGGAAGTTTTTGGAGATCGCTGAGGACAACTTCCTGGTACAAATGCTGGGGAACCAACGAGGGCCTTGCGCCTCTCGACCTCCTGCTCACAAACAGAGAAAGAGTTGATCGGGGAAGTAAGGGTGAACGGCAACCTGGGCAGCAGTGATCATGACATGGTAGAGTTCAGAACCCTGGTCAAAGGAAGGAAGGAGAGAAGCAGAACGCAAACCCTGGATTTCAGAAAAGCGGATTTCAGCTCCCTTAGAGAAATGATGGGCAGGATTCCCTGGGAAGCTGAACTGAAGGGGATGGGTGTCCAGGAGAGCTGGCAGTTTTTTAAAGAAACCATGCTAAGAGCACAGGAAAATACCATACCGATGTGCAGAAAGAACAGCAAGCGTAGAAAGTGCCCAGCATGGCTTAGCAGGGAACTCAGTGGTGAGCTGAAGCAAAAGAAGGAAGCTTACAAAAAAATGGAAGCTTGGACAGATGACTGGGGAGGCATATAAGATTATTGCTCGGGCCTGCAGGGATAGAATCAGAAAGGCCAAAGGGCAATTTGAGTTGAAACTAGCAAGGGATGTGAAGGATAATAGGAAGGGGTTTTACAAGTATGTAAGCAACAAGAAGAGGACTAGGGATGGTGTAGGTCCCTTACTCAATGAGGCAGGTATCCTAGTGGTGGAAGATATGGAAAAGGCTGAAGTACTCAATTCCTTCTTCACTTCAGTCTTTACGGGCAGGATCAACTCCCAGACTACTACACTGGGGACGCAGAGAGGAGAGGAGGAGAGCAGCCCACTGTGATAGAGGGTCAGGTTAGGACTACTTAAAGACGTTAGACGTGCACAAGTCTATGGGACCGGACGAACTGCATCCGAGGGTGCTGAGGGAGTTAGCTGATGTGATTGCAGAGCCGTTGACCATTATCTTTGAAAATTCATGGCGAACAGGAGAGGTCCCAGAGGACTGGAAGAAAGCAAATATAGTACCTATCTTTAAGAAAGGGAAAAAGGAAGATCCAGGGAACTACAGACCAATCAGTCTCACCTCAATCCCTGGAAAAATCATGGAGCAGGTGCTGAAGGAATCCATCCTGAAACACTTAGAGGAAACAAAGTGATCAGAAGCAGTCAGCATGGATTCACCAAGGGTAAATCATGCCTGACCAACCTGATTGCTTTCTATGATGAGATGACTGGACTTGTGGATGGGGGCAAAGCTGTTGATGTTGTATACCTTGACTTTAGTAAGGCTTTTGACACGGTTTCCCACAGCATTCTCATCAGCAAACTAAGGAAGTATGGGTTGGAGGAATGGACTGTGAAGTGGATAGAAAACTGGTTGAATCAACGGCTCAGCGGGTAGGTATCAATGGCACACTCTCTAGTTGGCAACCAGTAACAAGTGGTGTGCCCCAGGGGTCTGTCTTAGGGCCCGTTCTATTCAATGTCTTCATTAATGATCTTGATGATGGGATAGCTTGCACATTAAGTAAATTTGCAGATGACACCAAGTTGGGGGAGTGTGGACACGCTGGAGGGCAGGGATAGGATTCAGGGAGACTTAGACAAATTGGAGAAGTGGCCACAAGAAACCTCATGAAGTTCAACAAGGACAAGTGCAAAGTCCTGCACTTAGGACAGAAAAACCCCATGCACTGCTACAGGCTGGGGACTGTTTGGCTAAGTAGCAGTGCTGAAGAAAGGATCTTGGGGTTACGGTAGATGGAAAGTTGAACATGAGCCTACAGTGTGCTCTTGTAGCCAAAAGGCTAATAGCATACTGGGCTGTATTAGTAGGAGTGTTGCCAGCAGATCGAGGGATGTGATTATTCCCCTCTATTCGGCACTGGTGAGGCCGCATCTGGAATATTGTGTCCAGTTTTGGGCGCCACACTACAAAAAGGACGTGGAACAATTGGAGAGAGTCCAGCGGAGGGCAACAAAATGATTAGAGGACTGGAGCACATGACTTATGAAGAGAGACTGAAGGAACTGGGCTTATTTAGCCTGCAGAAGAGAGACTAAGGGGGATTTGATAGCAACCTTCAACTACTTGAAGGGATGCTCCAAGGAGGAGGGAGCTAGGCTGTTCTCAGTGGTGACGGAGGACAGAACAAGGAGCAATGGTTTGAAGTTGCAGTTGCGGAAGTCGGCTGGATATTAGAAAAAAACTTTCTGACTAGGAGAGTGGTGAAGTATTGGAATGGGTTACCTAGGGAGGTGGTAGAATCTCCATCTTTAGAGCTATTTAAAGTCCGGCTAGACCGCACCCTGGCTGGGATTATTTAGGGAAAATGGTCCTGCCTTTAGCAGGGGGTTGGACTAGATGACCTCATGAGGTCCCTTCCAACCTTTAGATTCTATGATTTGATTCTATGATTCTATACTGTAAATTTAAAAACCCACTATGACAACTGACATCTTTGTTGACAGTCTTCATACAGAAGATGAGGATTAAATTAGTGTAGAAGACCATTCACTTCCAGAGGTCATACCAGCAGAGACTGAGCCGCTCAGCCCGCTACTGGCCCTGCTCAGCCCGCCACCAGCACCGCTCAGCCCAGACCGGCAGTGAGCTGAGCTGGGGTTGGCCTTGTCTGGGGTTCCAGCCACCAGCCCCGCTCAGCCTGCTGCCAGTCTGGGGTTCCGTCCACCAGCTCCTGCCAGCCAAGATCCCGGCCGCTGGCCCCCCTCAGCCCGCTACCAGCCTGGGGTTCTGCTCACCCAGGCAGGCATGAGGGTGAGTGGGGCCGGCGGCTGGCACCCCAACTGGCAAGGGGCCGGCAGCCGGAACCGCAGACCGACAGCAGGCTGAATGCTGCCGGCACCGCAGATTGGCAGCAGACTGAGCCACTCAGCCCACCACTGGGCTGAGCAGGGCTGGTGCCTGGAACCCCAGACAAGGATCACGCTAAACTGATAAGATCTGCACTGTAATTTTATTTAAAATGAAGCTTCTTAAATACTTTAAAAACCTTATTTACTTTAAATACAACAATAGTTTATTTATATAATATAGACAGAGAGAGAGACCTTCTACAAATGTTAAAATGTATTACTGGCACGCAAAACCTTACATTACAGTGAACTAGGCACACCACTTCTGAAAGGTTGCTGATCTCTGATGTACAGTACATGACTGTACTACGGATCACCCAAATGTCCTCATCCCCCTAAAAGGTATTACCTGTATTGCATATTTCTTAGTATATAGGAACTCAATTGCAGCACTGTTGGCCACAAACTATATACCAAACTCCAATTATTTCAGTTATTTTTAAGAGTTCTTCCACAATAGATGCATAGATTCCAAGGTCAGAAGGGACCACTGTCATCATCCAGTCTCACCTCCTCTATAACACAGGAGATAGACCTTCCCCAAAATAATTCGTAGCGCATATCTTTAAGAAAAATATCCAACGTTGATTTAAAAATGGTCAGTGATGGAAAATCCACCATGATCCTTGGTAAATTATTCCAGTGGTCAATTATTCTCACCATCAAAAATTTATGACTTATATCCATCCTGAATTTGCCTAGCTTCAACTTCCAGCAACTGGATTGTGTTATACCAATCTCTAATAGATTGAAGAGCCCATTAATAAATAGTTGTTCCCTTGCAGGTACAAGTCACCCCTTAAACTTCTCTATGTTCATAGAATCATAGGACTAGAAGAGACCTCAAGAGATCACCTCCATATTGGTGCACATAACAAAATTCACTCCACACGAGTGGAAAAAGTTATAGGGAACACTGACTATGACCCTGAGTTCCCTTTCCGCAGTAATCCTTCCTAGGCACTCATTTCCCATTTTATGTGTGCGCAACTGACTGTTCCTTTCTAAGTGGAGAACTTTGCATTTGTCCTTGTTGAATTTAATCCTGTTTACTTCAAATCATATCTCCAGTTGTCCAGATCATTTTGAATTTTAATCCTATTCTCCAAAGCACTTGCAACCCTTTCCAGCTTGGTATAAAGTTTGCAGACAATAAGTGTACTCTCTATGCCATTATCTAAATTATTGATGAAGACACTGAACAGAACCGGACCCAGAACCGATTCCTGTGGGACCCCACTTGTTATGCCCTTCCAGCATGACTGTGAGCCACTGATAACTACTCTCTGGGAATGATTTTCTAACCAGTTATGCACTTACCTTATAGTAGCTCCATAGCTTGTATTTCCCTAGTTTGTATATGAGAAGGTCATGCGAAACAGTATCAAAAGCCTTACTAAAGTCAAGATGTACCATATCTACTGCTTCCCCCTGTGGGCAAGACTTGTTACCCTGTCAAAGAAAGCTATCAGGTTGGTTTGACACAATTTGTTCCTGACAAATCCATGCTGTTACTTATCACCTTATTATCTTCTAGATGTTTGCAAACTGATTGTTTTATTATTTGCTCCATTATCTTTCCAGGTACAGAAGTTAAGATGACTGGTCTGTAATTCCCCGGGTTGTCTTTATTTCCCTTCTTATAGATTGGCACTATATTTGCCCTTTTCCAGTCTTCTGAATCTCTCCCATCTTCCACGACTTTTCAAAAATAATTGCTAATGGCTCAGATATCTCCTCAGTCAGCTTCTTGATTCTAGGTATTCTAGATGCATTTCATCAGGCCTGGTGACTTGAAGACATTTAACTTGCTTAAGTAATTTTTAGCTGTTCTTTCCTTATTTTTAACCTCTGATCCTACCTCATTTTCACTAGCTTCCACTATGTTAGACATCCAATCACCACCAACCTTCCTGGTGAAAACTGAAACAAAGTCATTAAGCACCTCTGCCATTTCCACATTTTGTGTTATTGTTTTTTCCCCCGCCTCACTGAGTAATAGGCCTACCCTGTCCTTGGTCTTCCTCTTGCTTCTAATGTATTTGTAGAATGTTAAGCTAAACAGACTGAGCTCTTTGAGTTTATTGCTGTAAGGATTGTTTTCTAATCCTCTAGTGATCATTCTTGTGGCTCTTCTCTCAACCAACCTCTCCAATTTATCTACATCTTTTTGAATTGTAGATCGCAGTGGCAGTTGCACCAATGCTAAATATTGAGATCAACTAACCTCTCTATTCCTACTTGAGATTCTCCCGTTTATGCATCCAAGGATCACATTAACTCTTTTAGCCATCGTGTCACACTAGAAGCTCATGTTCAGCTTATTACCCACCACAACCCCCAAATTTTTTTCCAGAGTCACTGCTTCCCAGGGTAGTCCCCCCTCCTGGAAGTATGACCTACATTCTTTATTCCTAGATGTACATATTTACATTTGTAAAAGCAGCAGAGAGTCCTGTGGCACCTTATAGGCTAACAGACGTTTTGGAGCATGAGCTTTCGTGGGTGAATACCCACTTCGTCGGATGCATGTACATGCCGATATGAGAATGTCTAATTTTAGTACCTTCTGTTTAACATTCTCCAGAGATACTAGTGGAATGGAAAGAAAGTCTCATTATATGAGGAAGATAACAATCTCATCTGTTTGTCGCCAAAAATAGAACAGAAATATTAAAATACTTCTGCCTTACTGTTTATAACTATACCATTTCCATCTACTAACGGATCAATACTATACATCTCCTCACAGCTAAAACGTAACCCTTCATGTCCTTAATGAGACAGGTAGACTTATCATCCCAATCCTGCTTGGCTGCTGTGCTGATAACATCTAGTAATTATGGCAATGCAAATCAATGCTACCTGCCCTACACTGATCCTGTCTTACCTCATTAACTAGGCTAGTGCCAACTCTTTTGGCTTCGTCACCCATACATGCTGCACATGCAATGTACATAACAGATAAACAGCAATTCCTCAGTGACAGAAAGTCATGCGATATCCAGAAGGGTATAATTTCCTGTAGTCAGCACAGACACCAAAAACTTTACCCAGGCAGCCCAGCATCTAATGAAGCACTGCAAATTTTCTACTCAAACATCTCTACATAACCACAGAAAAGGCAGAACGATCTCAAAACTTGATGGATTCATTTTATACTGCCGTCCTCATCCACAGGAATGAGGATGATTTTGTGATTCAGGTAGTGGACTAGGAAAAGATCTGGGTTCAATTTACAGCTCTTCCACAGGCTGCATGATTTTAGGCTTGTCACTTAATCTCTCTATACTTCAATTTTCCATCTGAAAGTCATGATTTAATGAGATTATGAAAAGTCATTTAGGATAAATACAAAATTAAAGAATTAGAATTAGCTTGAGTTTGGTTAAGGAAATGTGTGTGCTGTAAAGAAAGATCTTGACTAGCAAGTACAAGGAAAGTCTCGAAAATAATGAGTTATAAAGGCAGAAGTAATGAAGTAGGGAAGATGTCTGGTTAAAAGAATAATGAGATATGGGGAATTTCTAAAAAGGTGGCCTCATTTTGACCAATAGGGGTGACTACAGATAGTTTTAAATAAGAAAACAAGAATGTCTTTAAAGGAGACAACATGGACCTTCCTACACAACATACAAGTGTTATCTTAAAAATAAATCCTAACTGAAACCAGGTCTGAAAAAAATAAAAAATAAAATAAAATAAAAAGGTGTTGGTCAGCAGAAGAGACGAGAACAGACCTTAGGGCGAAAGGAGGTTATAATGTTATCTAAATTAAAACTGGAAATAAAGATGGGGGAACTGTCTCAAATTGGTTTGTTAGCTAAAGTGGTAATTGGTTTTACCAACTGTTTGTAAAAGGGTATAACTCTTGTTATGAATGTTTGAGTTCTTTGTCAGACCCTACCTCATCATGCTGGAGGCACACTAGGATGAGACAGTTTTCCTAGGTCTGGCTAATTTATGAGTATACTGATCACATGCTTATGAATACTTTGAGAGTGGCTGTAGTGACTGCTTATTTTTACGCTGTTTGGCATGTTTGGAGCAATTATATAAAGCACTATTTTGTCTTTAGACTTAATAAAGGAATTTATGCTTAAACTGGTGTCTGATGGTCTCCCATATTAATATTAAAAATTTATAATTAATAATTCCAACAGAAATTATTTTAAAATTACAATCAGTTCCAGAGAAACAGGGCAATTCATATATAAGCATCCATTATTATAATAATGGGCCAGGCTCTGTATAAGCCCTCTACCCCAATACAACACTGTCCTCGGGAGCCAAAAAATCTTACCGCATTACAGGTGAAACCGCGTTATATCAAACTTGCTTTGATCCACCGAAGTGTGCAGCCCTGCCCCCCTGGAGTGCTGCTTTACCGCGTTATATCCGAATTTGTGTTATATCGGGTCACGTTATATCGGGGTAGAGATGTACTTTGGGGCAGGGACTATCTAAATAGACATATCAGACACAGAATATGTGAAAGGAGTATAATATACAAGCACAGTGAACAATGTGATGATGGCAAATATCCTGTTAGTTTCACTTGCGGAGGCAGTGTGCTGGGGCAGTGGTTCTCAACAAGGTGTCTGGGGCCCCCTGTGGGGCCACCAAGCAGGGCCAGCATTAGACTCGCTGGAGCCTAGGATAGAAAGTGAAAGCCCCACTGCATGGAACTGAAGCCCAGAGCCCTGAGCCCTGCCACCCTGGGCTGAAGCCAAAGCCTGAGCAATGTAGCTTCACAGGGACCCATGCGGCATGGAGCCCCAGACAATTGCCCTGCTTGCTATCCCAATGCTTGCCTTGGTATTTATATGCAGAAAACCAGTTACTGTGGTACAGGTAGGCTGTGGAGTTGTTACAGCATGTTGCGGGGAGAGCAAGGGGGGGCAGAAAGAAAAAGGTTGAGAACCTCCGTGTTAGGGATAATTAGGAAAGCATAAGCTAAAATGAAAGTGAAGGTGATGAGCAGGTCAGGGCAGGGGAGAAGAGAAGGGCAAGAGGGGTAGGTGTGGAATAAAGCTGAAATTAAGAAACTGTTAGAAGGGGCAGGTGGGAGTTGGAACAAACAGTTAATCAGCACAGAGCAGAGTAAGTCTGGTCAAAACTTCAGAAATTTCTCTTGAGATCAGTTTATGGGAGTCCCCGCATTAGCTGCTCCTATCAGCTAGTTTTTGGCTGGTTTGGGCCTGCAGTTTCTTTCCTCAAGGCCAGACAGCAGGTTGGTTCCTAATGCCTGGAAAGGACTGTCTCCTCTGCACAGTTCTGGGTATGGATTGTGTTGGAGTAGCCCTGGTTGGGGTCCATTTTCCCCTCCTCCCTTTTCCCAGTGCAACAGTCCCTGCTTCAGCCATTTCTGCAGTGATTTCTACCAGCTTTTGTCACTTTGTTGCCATGACAGTCACAGGAGAAAAGCAGAAATATGAGTTTTTCCATCCCATAAGAGACTATGGATGAGTAGTCATCTGCCACAATGCATCACAAAGAGGAACAAAACAGACATTCTAAAGTTCACACCCTGAGCATGCTATTATGTGGCCAAGATATACAGGGGTCTGATACCCCCTCCAAACAAAAACAAACAAAAGGCATAAACAGAATTAGGGCTTGTCTATACTGGCACTTTACAGCACTGCAACTTTCTCGCTCAGGAGTGTGAAAAAAAAACAAAACACACCCAAGCCATAGGCATCAACTCCGTGGGTGCTCCGGGGCTAGAGCACCCACAGGGAAAAACTAGCAGGTGCTCCACACCCACCAGCAGCCAAGCTCCCTCCACCCCCTCCTCACAGCCTCCTCCTCCATGAGCACCACATTTCTGCTCTTCCCCCTCCCTCCCAGTACTTCCCGCCCGCCATGGAGGACTCTCTCCCAGCGCTCTACCATGACTACACAAGACACGTTAAAGCCCTGCCACAGTGTAGATTAGCCCTAAATAAAACATTACTTCTATCCACCATTTTTAGCACTAGAGCGCCAATTCACAAGGTACTTAATTCCATGCCAAATGGAATATTCACATGCTTAAAGTTAAACAAGGGTTAAGAATGTTGCTGTATCTGGGCTTAACATTGACACATTACCATTTATTCAACCATTGCGACAAAAGGCACTGCAAATACAAAACTTCTCAGTTTCAGTTAATATTAAAAACTTAAAATTGTATTTTGTAATTCCAAAAAAAAAAAAAAATAGTAGTTTTGCTAAGTCTGCAGATTAGTCTTCTATTCCATCATTTTCTACATATTTTTATTCTGGTATTTTCTTGAAAATATTCCACAATAGGAACAAATATTTCTACACCAAAAAAAGTGCAATAAATAAAATTTATTAGCAGAAAATAATGAATGTTTCCAGAATAAGTTACACTATATATTTGTGGTCAACATTTTATCAGCAAATTCTCAGCTAGCAATTCTACAGGGAGTCTGAGAGAAAACAGTATTCAGCATGCCTTCCTACTGAAAGAAAGATTCTTCCCTTAATGTCACTAACTTCCACATTTCAAAAGTGCAAAGACAGACCTGTTGCACTGTAGATAAGTGCACAGCCTTGTAAATTATTCAACTAGTTGACATTCTGATTTATTGTAGATTTTTATCCCTCAGATATCAATTAATCCAAGAAATAGTAAAATAACTGACTTTGCATTCCTCAGGGAAAAAAATATCAACAGTGGCTTAACAAATCTGTTATGTTAAACGCACTCTGAAGTTTTACTTTTTGAAATGCTAAGCACCATGAAATAAACCATTTCTTAACAGCACAGTAAAACTGCTGTTTAGGGCTCCCACATGTCACTGAAAGAAAATAATTACCTCCTTAAAATTAAGACTCTCTCCTTTTAGGAATAAAACCCTGAAAGTATAATAAAGCCTAATTTCTAAATTGTTCTTCCTCCTTGTTTAGTCATTTTTTCTTGCAAGTTCTTTGAGACAGGCGATCCATCAACATCTGTACAGTAAACTACCGAAATGGAGCAGTGATCCTCCTGATTGTGGACTCTGTGAAGAAAATATGGAGGCATCCGGTTGCAACTCCATAAATTAGGATTGCATTCTAAATGGGCTCAAAATGCAACAAATTCCTGTTAGCGCTAAAAGTAGGCGATCAAGTTTTGTTAAATAAATTTTTGTTTTAAATCAAAAATGTTTATTTTTCTTTTTTAAAAATAAACCTACTTAATGTTAAATTTGAAATTATGACAACCCTATGTTAAGGCCTAATCTTACTATTCAAGCAGTTAATTTGTGAAGTCAAAGTTTTATAGAAAGTCAAACCATTGAACCTGTGGAGAGTTTGTTGAAGTACCAAATTAATTTTGACTTCAGTAGCTTCTTCCACAGGTACAGAGAAAATATTTTGAAATGATTTCAGTTGATTCAATTAGTTCATTCAAAGTTGAGAAACTAAATGTCAGCTGAAAAAGCGGGAAAGCTTGTTTTCCTCTTCCAGTCTATGAACAATAATTAGGTGAGCGGATGAGCTTGACTAGATCTAAAATCTTGAAGAACATGATGACCAGAAACAGTTAATCCATTCAATTAGACATAATAAGTACAGATAATATTTCCTTTGTGTAATAAAACTTTTAAGTGTAAAACAGGTTTTGATAAACTTTTTCTTATGCATCCAGCATATTTAATGTAGTTTTATTTAATACAAAAATTAAAATGCTCTTTGTGCATTTTTTATTTAAATTTCAATATCCATTCAAATGCAGCTTGACACAAACCACAAGTAAAAAACAGATCATTCTCTAAGTAAACAAGATGTGTTGTCCATCATTTTACAACATACTAAAATTGTGAAAATTGAATTAAGAGTCTAAAAGAAGTATGTTAAGCTGTATAACTGCTTATATAAATGTATATAGATATAGTACATCCTCCTGATTAGCAAAACAGACAACAAACGTTTACCAATGAGAATGATCCTTTCTTAAGGAAAATAATTTAAAAGTACAAATACAAAACAAGATTAAAATCAATTATTTAAATGAAGGCTTCCTGCTTGCTGATTCAAATCAATCTACTGGTATTTGAAACTGGGCTCTGGCAGAAATTTCTCCATAGCAGTACTACTTTTCATTGTTGACTGACATTTTCAAGAAACATATAGTCTGTCTATACAAAAATTGTTAGAAAGGTGGATCCTGATATGGTATAAAGGGTAATTTGTTTTTAATTTAGATTTAAGGTAATTTTTAGCAATTATACATTGTAACTGAAAATTTATGCGCTATGAACACAAACCTGACTGATTGAGCCAGGATGCATACAAAGTTTCCATCACAAGCTACACTTCTTTGTCAGAATGTATTCTACAACAGAGAAAGCATAGTCCAGATGCCTGTCAGTAAAATCTGTTATATTAGCAGCTGTACTTGTACCCTTACATAGGTTCATCCTCACTCGCCCAGTCCCCAATCCCTCACTTATACATTAAAAACCTAGAAAAATAATACATACGTAAAATGTCCCAAACGTCCTTGTCTACACTGCCAGCTATAGGACTGAAATTTTCTTCGCTTAGGGGTATGGAAAAAACATACTCCTAAGCGAAGAAAGTTTCAGCGCTGTAAAGTGGCAGTGTAGATAGCATTACAGCACTGGGAATTATTCCCTTCACAGAGGTGGTTTTATAAAGCAGCACGCTTTAATGTCCGCTGTGTAGACATATCCTTAGCTGTGAAACAGTAAGGGTTGCTACATACATAACATACCTGACACAAACCCACAAAAGCAGGTTCACTGTCAAGCAAATATTTGACCCAGATGTTGTATTTAGCTACATATTTAACAGAGAAAAAATAGAAATTGGTCATCAATTCAACATCACCAAGACAATTGCAATAGAAACAGAAACCTTAACTTTTACTTTTTACTGTTTATCTAGGACATCTCAATATTTCATTAACTTTTTTTGCATTTAATTTCCTACAGTTTTTAAAGTGGAAAAACACACACTTGACTTAATCACTCCAACAGTCACTTCAGGGAGGAACATGCCCACTTATTTTTAAGTCCCTCTCGGGTGCCTCTATTATGCACACACTCCTTTAACTGCACAATTAATTACAATATGTGCATTATTTCTTGAGGCGCACATTAAAGAGGCACTGGTGTAGGGTTTTCAAGGTCCATACAAGTGCTTCTATGAAATAAACCAGGAACATATTGGGAAGGCAATCCCCACTTGGACAAGTGTACCAGGAATTAGCTCTAGGACCTCCTTACTAACCAGAAGAGCAAAGGGACCTAAGTAGCTGAGGAGTCAATTCAAAATAAGGGAATCTGCTCCTTGCCATAATTTCAAACTTCTCCATTTATGGAAACCTCTAAACATCCTGGGACTATAAAGCCTGAGACATCAGATCACACCTTAAAACACCACATAAGGGTGAGGAGACTAAGAACACTGAGGGGTTAGATAAGGAATGGAAAGGTCTTGATATATGGGCAAAGATTAACCTGTTTTTGTAAAGTTCACATTTCCTGACCTTCAAAAGAGATTATCACTCTCAACAAAAATTGCAATGATTTGCTGATTTACCAAAAATTTAGTCTATCTAAACTGCAAGAGCTCCTAAAGCTAGCTGACCAGGTCCTGACAAACAAAACGTGTAAGCTTCTATTTACTCTCACAATCCTACTTACACCAGTTTCAAATTCCATACAGGGGAAAAAAATGCTATTTCATGTTAACCTTTGCAGTCACTCAATATACTGTCTCATAGATCTCATGTTTTTAAATCACAGATGAGTTTTGCCTATCTCAGTAGTTGAATGTTTAAAATTAGGCTAGGCAACTCAGACAGTAAACTGTAGCATTACTTGGTAAACTTATTTTTTTAAAAAAAATGAATAGGTCATAAAGTTAAACACCAATTTAGTTTCTTAAAAATTTAAATTTAAGAGAGATCACATACTGTGAAATGTTTTCATTTTGTTCTCCCTAACATATTTTTTTCTTCTGTCTCTATTACAAAAACCACCTTCCCTCTCCTCCACTGCTGACAGATGCAGATGCCTTTTTCATTTACCTGCAAAAAGATGTGAAATGGCAACAGAGGAAGACAGTGCTTGCTGCAGAATAAAGAAAATCTGCTACAAAGTAGGCATACATAAATATCTAAATGCAGTATCTGAATGAATGTTGAACAAACAAAAGTTGTATTCTCAAAAATCTGAATTTAAAACTGAAAATTAGATATTAGAACACAATATAATCACATTTGTGTGTGATATTTTATTACAGGAGAACGTTAATAAGAATCAGTAGTCAGTAAACCTTACATCCTAACAAACTTCAACCTACTAGATATTATTATATTGTATTTTGTTAATAAGTTGCTATTATCAGTTATGAAAAATCTGCATTGAAGATTCTTTCAGTTCTAGTCTTAATCGTAGAAGTTAGATTGTGCCATCTTTAATTATACAGAGGAGTACTTTGCTATGCAAATACTTTCAATTATTTCCATATAACTATCTACAAAGTAACATACTAGTGAACATAAATTAAGGTGGCAGAATTGAGCCAAAAGTAATTACAATTCCCTATCATTCCATATTTTACAATAATAGCATCAGAGAAAAATGGAGGGCTAGAAGGAACTTCAGAAGTGATCAAATCCTGCTGTCTGCACTGAGGCTATACCGAGTAAACCTAGACCATTCCTGACTGGGGTTTTTCCAACCTGTTCCTAAAAACCTACAACAATGGTAATTTCACAACCTCCTGTGTAAACCTATTTCAGAGCTCAACTACTCTTATATTAAGTAAATTTTCCTTATATCTAACTGACCTATCCGTGTTATGGGGTGTATAAGCCCACATCGGGGAACCAAGGATTAAAGAGGAACTCTGGGCCCAGAAGGCCCTACCCAGCTGCACCTGCTGGGCATGTTCACAACGGAAGCCACAACACCAGGCAGAGTAAGGGAGCAGTCCTAAATTGTACACTCCTGCAGAGAGGCCGGAGGAGCTTCACACCACCCAGACCAGACCTTGTTGCTGAGCTACCCCATGGAGACCGGGAACAGTGGGCCCCCAGATCACTGTCAGGGGAACCCCCTGGCAACAGGTAGGAAGTGACTGAGGGAGCAGGCTTGTGGCATCTTCCCCCAGGTCACATATCCAATGTGCCAGTCACAAAGCCCTGGGGTGGAACCTGATGAGGCAGGACAGGCCTGGGTTTCCCTACTCACAGACTCTCACTGCCGGCCGATACCACTGGACTCTGATGTAATCCCTTCCTTTCCCCACCCCACCCCTGATGACAACTAGAGAAGAATGCAGGCACCAGCCCAGTCCTGTTAGACAGGCAGCAGATGTACCAGCATATTGGTCCAAGGAGAGAGCCAACAACAGAAGGCAGTCCAGCAACAGCAGGGTCAGCCACTGCCTAGCAGCAACAGCAAGCGACCCAATAGCAGCAGCAGCTACTCCAAGAGCTGGTGGCAAAGCAGCAGGAACTACAGCCATAGCTAATTCAGCAGGCAGCAATGCTCTGCAGCCCCAAGGTGCATCTAATGCCATAGCGTCAAGACCCTTTACCCACCAGGCAGCCCAATGGGCTCTCAAAAATGGGCCCCGGGGACAACCAAGAAGTGTTCTTGGTCATCTCTTGAGCAGACAGTCATAGTGGCATGCTAGCTGCAGGAACACTGGTCCACCCTCATAACCCCATCCATCCAAGCTGCCTACAGGGGCCTAGATTGCATAAAGGCACTGGATTACATTACAGTAAATGCAGCCATTTTAGTTTACATGGATATCAACCCCAAGACATTCTGCCAATAATTCAGTGACTGAAGGCGAAGAGTCTCTGGATCACCATCAGGGAGAAACCCCTCTGAAACAGGTAGCAAGTGACCCAGGGAGTAAGCATGTGGCATCCACCCCAAGGCCACATGTGTGACCTGTCGGCCACAGGGCCCTGGGTTGGAACCTGGTGGAGCAGGCAAGGCCTGGGTTCCCCTACCGTCAGTCCCATACTCTCACTGCTGGGCAACACCACCTGACTTGGATTCAAATCTTTCCTCTCAACCCCCCACTCAACACTCTCTTGCTGCAGATTAAGCCCAGTACTTCTTGTCTAACCTTCAGTGGACAAAGAGGACGCTTAATCACTCTTCTCTTTATAATAGACCTTAGTATGTTTGAAAATTTTTACTAGGTCCCCCTTCAGTTTTTGCTTCTCAAGACTGAACATGCCCAGTGTTTGCATGTCTGTTTGAAGATTTAGACAACTTTACCTATGAGAAAAGGTTATCATTTTTGTCACTCTCTTCTTGACTCTTGATTTTGTCCACAATTTTCCTAAAGTGTGATGCCCATAACCGAACACACTACTCCAGCTGAGGCCACACCAAGGACAAGGATCATGGAACAATTGCCTCTCATGTCTTACATACAAGAGTCCTGTTAATATACCCCAGAATCATATTCGCTTTTTTTTTTTTTTTTTTTAAACACAACTGCATCACATTGATGCATTCAAGTTGTGATCCATTATAACCTCTAGGTCCTTTTCAGCAGCACTGCCACCTCGTCAGTTCTTCCCCACTTTGTGCATTTGATTTTTTTTTCTTCTTCTTGAAGTGTGGTAATTTGTACTTGTCCTCACTGAATTTCATCTTGTTGATTTCAAATCAATTCTCCAATTTGTCAAGATCATTTTGAATTCTAATCCTGTCCTCCACAGTGCTTGCAGCCTCTCCCAGATTGGTGTCATCCACAAATACTCTCCATTATCCAAGTCATTAATGAAAATATTGACTAGTACTGGACCAAAGACTGCCCCCTGTGTTACTCCACCAGACATGCCCTTCCAGTTTGACAGCAAACTGTTGATAACTACTTTTTGGGTACAGTCTTTTCCCCACCTTAACAGTAATTTCACCTAGACCACATTTTCCTAGTTTCTTAGTTATGGGAATGTCATATGTGACTGTGTGAAAAGCCTTAAAAAAATTAAGATGTAACATGTTTACTGCTTCCCCCCTACCCATTAGGCCAGGAACCCTGTCAAAGAAGGATGTTAGGTTATTTGGCATAATTTGTTCTTGACAAATCCATGCTGACTATTCCTTATAAACCCGTTATCCTCTAGGTGCTTACACACCGATTCATAATTTGTTCCAGTAACTTTCCAGGCATTGAAGTTAGGCTGACAAGTTTATAATTCCCCAGATCCTCTTTGTTCTTTTTAAATATAGGTACTATATTTGCCCTTCTTCAGTCTTCTGGGACCTCACCCATCCTCCTCCAGGAGTTTTCAAAGATAATTGCTTATAGTTCCAAGATTGCTTCAGTACCTTAAGTACTCAGAATGAATTTTATAAGGGCCTTCCAATCTGAACACATCCAACTCATCTAAATAGTCTTAAACCTGTTCTTTCACTATTCCAGCTTGTGTTCTTCCCCCTGGCTGTTAATGGTAACTGTGTTACATATCTGGTCACCATTAAACTTTTTGGTTGGTTAAGGAATAAAGAGAAATAAGACAGCCTTTATAAAAACTATATCTCAGAGCCAAAAAATTTCTGAAGAGTCACTGAGAATTGGGAAGATATCAAAAGACCAGAACAAAGCAAATGCAGTACATATTTTAAGCAAAGGCTAAAAAGTGGTAATTACTATCTTATAAGTCTAACTTCCCTGCTTAATAAAAAGAGCAAACATTAAAAGAAAAAAAAACATCTAGCAGATAATAGACCCATGAATAGTATGTGACAAGAGTTTATAAAGCATAAATCTTGCCAGAAAAATCTTGCACTCAAGATAGAATTTAAATATTGGTGGATGAACGACAAGTGATTGATCCAATACACTGGTATTTTAGTAAAATATTGCACTACCTATTTCCTATTATACACTGAAAACTTCTACATAATAAAAGCATGGTAATTACTACTATAATACGTCATTTTCTGTTTCAAACAATTCTTTTAAAGAAAAATAAAAAGTTTCAAACAAACGTACCAATGTGAACTATCTCAAACGACTGTAGTAAGAAAGAATAATCCGTTCTGGTCATCTTAGGACCAAGTGGAACCAAACTATGGGCCAAAAAATAAGCCTGCTTAATAATGTTATCATCACATTATTTCTTGCTGACAATATGCTTTTCTAAATCACATTCAGGATACAGTGTACTTAGATTTTCAGAAAGCCTTTGACAACGTCCCTCACCAAAGGCTCTTAAGCAAAGTAAGCTGTCATGGGATAAGAGGGAAGGTCCTCCCGTGGATTGGTAACTGGTTAGATAGGAAACGAAGGGTAGGAATAAATGGTCTATTTTCAGAATGGAGAGAGATAAGCAGTAGCGTCCAGCAGAGGGCTGTACTTGAACCAGTCCTATTCAACATATTCATTAATGATCTGGAAAAAGCGGTAAACAGTGAGGTGGCAAAATTTGCAGATGATACAAAACTATTCAAGATAGTTAAGCCCCAAGCAGATTCCAAAGAGCTACAAAAGGATCTCACAAAACTGGATGACTGTGCAACAAAATGGCAGATGAAATTCAATGTTGATAAATGCACATGGGAAAACAATCCCAACTCTACATATAAAATGACGAGGTCTAAATTAGCTGTTACCACTCAAGACAGAGATCTTGGAGTCATTGTGGATAGTTCACTGAAAATATCCACTCAATGTGCAGCAACAGTCAAAAAAGCTAACAAAATGTTGGGAATCATTAAGAAAGGCAGAGATAATAAGACAGAAAATATTGTATTATCTCTATATAAATCCACAGTATGCCCACATCTTGAATACTCGTGCAAATGTGGTTGCCCCATCTCAAAAAAGATATGTTGGGCTTGGAAAAGGTTCAGAAAAGGGCAACAAAAATTATTAGGGGTATGGAATGGCTGCCGTATGAGGAGAGATTTACAAGACTGGGACTTTTCAGCTTCGGAAAGAGACGATTCAGGGGGGATATGATAGAGCTCTATAAAATCATGATTGGTGTGGAAAAAGTAAATAAGGAAGTGTTATTTACTCTCTCATAACACAAGAACTAGGGGTCACCAAATGAAACGAATAGGCAGCAAGTATAAAACAAACAAAAGGAAGTATTTTTCACACAATGCACAGCCAACAAGTGGAACTCCTTGTCAGAGGATGTTGTGAAGGCCAAGACTACAGCGGGGTTCAAAAAAGAACTAGATAAATTCATGGAGTATAAGTCCACCAATGGCTATTAGCCACGATGGGCAGGGATGGTGTCCTTAGCCTCTATTTGCCAGAAGCTGGGAATGGGTGACAGAGGATGGATTACTTGATGATCACCTCTTCTGTTAATTCCCTATGGGGCACCTGGCATTGGCCACTGTCAGAAGACAGGATACTGGGCTAGACTGACCTTTGGTCTGACCCAATTTGGCCGTTCTTTTGTAAAAATCATGACTTTCCTATTTAGCTGTTTTGTTTTGGATCTTGTGCTATCTATGATTTAGACTAACTCCTTGCAGCAGAGACTGTCAGTTTCCCATCTTTACATGTGTACTCTTAGCTCATTTCCTGTTATCATTTAATGAGATTTCAAATCCACAGAGGACTTCTTAATTTCTCATATTTATATTACTAACAAGCTGAAAAACAGAAAATGTGTTAGATTATAGCATTTCATATATGCTATAACAGGGGTGGGCAAACTTTTTGGCCTGAGGGCCACATCTGGTTGGCTCAGGGCAAGGGGTTGGGGCGGAGGAGGGGTACGGGTGTATGAAGAGGCTCCGGGCACGAGGTTGAGGTGCAGGAGCAGTGTGGGGTGCTGCAGGGGACTCAGGGCAGGGGGTTGGGATGCAAGGGGGGTTCAGTGTGTGGAATCCAGCCCGGCGTCACTTACCTGGAACAGCTCCAGGGTGGCAGCAGCTCCCTGCCTGCCTTGGTCCAGTGCCGCTCTGGCACCACGTCCCTACAGCCCTTGGGGGAGGCAGGGGCAGAGGACTTCACAGGCTGCCCTCACCTGCAGGTACCTCCCCCGAAGCTCCCATTGGCCACGGCTCCCCGTTCCCATGGGGAAGCGCCTGCAGGCAAGGGCAACACATAAAGCCCTTGCCCCCCATCCTCCAGGGGCCGCAAGGACCTGGTGCCAGCCGCTTCTGGGAGTGGCACGGGGCCTGCAGCGCCACAGGGGTGGCAATCCCATGGGCCAGATCCAAAGCCCTGAGGGGCTGTAGTTTGCTCACCCCTGTGCTATAATTTATGAATTCACTTCAATGGGTCCTTCAAATGACATAGTCTCTATAATGTAAACACGTTATTAATCTAATAGATGTTAACGGTCTTGAAGTTGGTCCAATAAAAGATATTACCTCACCCACCTTGACTCTCAAATATATTTTAGACATTTAAAAAGCATCTACCTAGTAAATCAATAATTACTTTTACTTTTTTATATGCCTTTTGGATTTGAAGAGCAATTCCCTTTCCACTTGCTATACTGTCTTTCCACCTGCTCTGTTTATTTTATTGTTCTAATTTCTGCAACATGGCATGAGGGAGTTTTATTTGGGGGGTGGTTACTAGCATGGGTAAGCAGGTTTGACAAGAGAGTTATAACTGCATCAAGACCATGTTTGTCTTTCCACATTATCAATAATAAAGAAAAAAAAACACATTAGAAGACAGATGCTCTAGTGTGGCTGACAGCCGAACTTGTTCATGTTTGTAGTATTCCATCGGCTGTTCATTAAATTTGTGCTTGTGCATGGGAGAGTGCATGTGGCAGAGGGGTGTAAATGAAAATGCCCAGCGGGGAGAGGGGAGGGAAAGGTCTATATGACAATTCTCTGCACGGGGGGATGGAGGGGTGTAAATGACCACTCACTGCACAGGGAGAGAGGTGTAAATGAAAATGCCCAGTAGGGAGGAGAGGGGAGGGAAAGGTCTATATGACAATTCTCTGCATGGGGGCGATGGAGGGGTGTAAATGACCACTCACTGCATAGGGGGAGGGGTGTAAACAGCCCACAGACAGGCCTTTTCATCGGCCCGGGAAGCGCCCTGCTCTGCCCTACACACACGATCCCCCAGCGCGGCTGCGGGAGCTGGAGGGACAGAGCAGGAGGGCGGCGCCTCTCCCCGCACAGCCCAGCCCGCGAAGAGCTGCGCGCCCCCTGGCAGAGGATGGCGCGCGGGCCCGGACGTTACCCCCGCCCGCGGTCTCGGCAGTGTCCAGCCCCAGCCAGGGCAGAGCGGGCAGCCGCCGCCGAGGGGTCAAGGCGGCTCCATCGCGCCCTTTGTATGGCAGCTCCGCGCTCCCCCGCTACTTACCCCTGAGCCGGCGGGACCCAGCCCCCGCGAGCGGACTCTCCAGTCGCGGGAGATTCTGCCGAGGCGGCGGCGGTTGGCTCCGGTCCGCAGGCGGTGGCAGCTCCAAGGACCCTTCACCTGCACCCAGCAGCAGCTGCGGCCGCCATCTTGCCTCCTCCTTGCCCCCCGCCTCGGAGCCGGTCACGTGCGCCCGCTCGTCGCCTTAGCCGGGGGCACAGGAGGGGCGGGGACTACTCCGGACTCGGAGCCAGAGGGGCGGGGTTCGAAGCCCCGCGGGGGCAGCGGGATACCGGCAGCCTCCCCTTCTCCTCCGAGTAATTCGCCCTTTCACTGACTCCGCTTCAGCATCCCTGGGCGCAGAAACCTGTCCGGCGGAGCCCCGGCCCGGGCTCCGCTCCAGCGCCAATGCTGGCCTCAGGCTCCGGCCTCCGGCCGCTGATCCCTGAGCAGAGCGGCGGGGCTGGCCCGGCTGCGAAATATTCCCGGCCTAACACCGTTCCCAACACCAGGAACCGCCCCGTTTGGCTGCTGAGAGGTTAGTAAGATAGGCGAGTTGTGTATGAGCTGGCGGGCTGAGACGCTGCCTGCCCCAGGAGACCGAGCCCTCGCCACTCTGCTGTTGGGTGATTGTCAGAAGTGATTTTAACGAACGGGTTCGTCCACCCTACGCTTCTCACCGTGGTGGCTGGGGCTAGAGGAGTCCCTGCAGCACAGACTGCAACTGCAGTCTTATCTCAAGCCCAGCTGATTCTACAGGACTGAATACAGCCAGTCAGTTTGTGCAACCCCCGCATCTGAGCACCTATAAATGCAGACCTGAATACTTTTTTTTTTTTTAATAACTAGAAAAGAAAGCTGCAGTCGTCGTGCTCAGCTCAGCAGTTTAAGTTCACAAGGGAGATGCTCCTCATTCTGAATACATTTAAATGAGCTCGAACTTTCAGCTACCAGTGGCCATCTGAGAGGTGAAGCGCACCTAAGGGTTCACAAACAAAGGCAAGACAACCAGCTCCTAGTGCTGAAGAGCATCAGTGCCAGGTCATGATTCTTGAAATACCCACAAGATTTTATCAACATAAGTAATTCCATTGGTGTACCCTCTCTCTTGTGTAACATTTCCCAGACATAGTTAGCTCTTTTCACAAGTCAAAGTGTTCCATTGTTTGTCAGCATCACCAAGTCCTCCAGCTACTTGCATACAATGCAGAAAGTTAACATTCATTGTCTTCTGCGTGTTTTACTTCTCCCTTCTGTAGTTTGTCAAAAATGTTGTTTCTAAAATCATCTCCAACTTCACTACCCCCTCCCCCATTCAAGTCCCTCTACAACCTGATTCAGGCAACCTGACGTAGAACTCCACCTCTTCAGAGGTTCTTCTACCATCTGACCACAAGCTAGTTACTTTTATAGTTTGTGTGTTCACAAGTATGCATGTGTGGGAGAGAAGAAGGGAATGAAGGACTGAGTCTCAAATCCAAGACCTTGTGAAAGATGTATAGCTCACTTGCAATAACACTATCTTAACCATCCTTTAAAAAACCAGCCCAGCAAAAAAAAAAAAAAAAAAAAAAAAGATAAAAATAAAAAAAAACTTTTCAGAGCTTGAAAATTAAACATTAGTTTAAATGTTTGGCATCTATCTAGTCCCTTCAAACAAGAGGCCAAGATGTTAAATATTTATGAAAACAGTATTAAAGAAACCAAACACCTCCCTCCAATCCCAGATGGAGCTGATAAATGGTTGGATCCAATAAATAACCCTTACAACACAAGCAAACTATGCAGTGGCTGGCAGGAAAATCCCAGAGCACAAACAGTGGCAACAAAAATCAATTTCATGAATCTCACAAACAAAAACGGGTGGTTTCATTTCTTACCCCTGTCCTTGAGATGCATTTTAGTTTGTCTCCGTTTGGAACTGTTCTCTTGCTCACACAGCATCCTGCAGATGAATGCATGGCTGCACAGATGGTGTCAGCAGGAGGGCTTTGGCTTCCTTGACCTGGGATGCTGTTCTGTCAATGAGGATTGCTGGCAGGAAATGGGGTCCACCTAACTAAGAACGGGAAGAGCATCTTCTCACACTCAAGGCTGATTCCCCACTCTAGCACTTTGAGCGCAGAAGGTGCGGGGTCTGCAAGGACTCTAAAAATTAATACTTGCCACTCCAGGCTTGTATTAAACTCCCAAGGCTGCAGCTTTTCTCTGACTTTGGATTGGTAGATTCTGCCACCACCCAGTGCAGAAACCCTTTGAGAGACCAGGAAGGCTTACTTGAGAATTCCTTCCTATGGGGTACCCTCAAGCCCTTTCAGCCCCCCTCCGGGAAAGAGCTGAGAAAGGGCAGAGGGGGAGGAAATCAGTTGTTGCCATCAGCTAATTAAACAACAGGTGCACAAACCTCTTAAGACACAAAACTCCAATTCTGTTCTTAAAAAAAGTAAATATTATTAATTAAAAAAAGAAGAAAATACAACTGGGAACTTAGGCTTTTTGCTAGATGTAAAAAAAAAACAAAAAAACAAACAATTACAAGGACTAAGCGTCAAAAATAGCTCTCTTGAGGACCAGCTTAAAGGTTACAAGCGAAACAAAAGCACCTGGGGTTAGCACAGAGGACTCCAAAAGCCATAAAGAAATAAAAGGGATAAACCTAATCGCATCTTTCTAGACATTTCCTGGTCTACTTAATGTCTGGGGTTTTACATGAGTAGTTTCTAGGTATGATACTGATGATTTTTCATACCTGGCCCAAGCTTCTCACAGCATAACTACTCCCTGTCTGCCTCTCCCTGAAAACAACAACAGACAGGCAAAAGGGGAGTCTTGTTTCAATTTTAAAAAGTTCTAGCCTTCCCATTGGCTTGTTTGCCCAGGTGCCCACTAGCTTCCTTTTACTTATGCATAGCAGTGAGACGTTTTAACCCTTTACAGGTAGAGCAATTAGAAAGAAGCTACTAAGCTACTGTCTGGGTGTCTATAAAAGGGAGGGCCCCCCCCCTTCATTTATCACACACACCAACTCACCAACCTAGTGAGGACGGCTTTAAACTAGGTTCAGAGGGGGCACGTGTCAAAAGCCCACAGGTATGTATAAAAATGTAATCTTAACAGAGGGTTAAATCAGTGCCTGATGTACACTTATCAAAACAATTGCTGGATGTCCAACTCAAAGGGAGAAAGGAAGCGGAGGCCAAAAGAAACACTTTAAAGACACCCTCAAGAAAAAAAAAAATCAAGACATGTGGCTTTAACACCACACACTTGGAGACAGTAACCCAGGATAGGGATAACTGGTGAAGACTTGTCAGAGAAGGAACTCCCACTTTTGAGAAAAATCGCCTTGCTCCGGTCACAAAAAATGCTAGGAGGAAAGAAAAAGCACAGAAGACTGTCACAGCAATCGTGGTCCAACCCTGACTTACAACATCACCTGTAATGTCTTCCAGTGAACCTGCGGCTCAAGGATTGGACTCCTCAGTCAGCAAAGGACTCAAAAAAAATAAAACCTTGACTTCTCTCTATATAGTCTCTCTGTCCTTTATTTCAATGCAACAAGTTTTTGTCCCTTTTGCTGTCCAGCCCAGAGCCCGCACCCAAACTCCCTCCCCGAAGCCCACACCCCAAGCCCCCTCCTGCACCAAACTCTCTCCTTTATCCCGCAACCCAACTCTCTCCCAGAACCTGCACCCCCCTCCTACAACGCAACCCCCTACCCCAGCCTGGTGAAAGTGAGTGAGGGTGGAGGAGAGTGAGCCACAGAGGAGGGGGGATAGAGTGAGCATGGACGGCGCCTCAGAGAAGGAGAAAGGTCTCAGAGAAAGGGCGGAGCAAAGGCTGGGTGGGTGGAGGATTGGGGATCCCCAAAAATTTTTAAATCTAAATGGCGGTCCTAGGGTTGCTAATTTTTGAGAACTGCTGATGTAGTAAATAAAGTTTGTAAGCATTATGTTTTGCAATAATGATAGTAACATAAACATGGAATGAGTTTAATGATGGCAGTAAATATAGAAAAAGATTATATAGACAATAAGATAAATGATAGTAGTGGAAAAAAATTATTCAGAATCTGTAAACATAGCCACAGTTTCATCCATTGGTGTATTTTCCAATGCCACTGCTACAATTTCAGCAGCTTGTACCGAATGAGGTGAGCATAGTCCCTTAACTTTTTCATCAGATATTCCTACTGCTGCATATCCAGTATATGGTTCACCATTCTTGTAATTGTGGATGATTCTGGCTTTTACGTCTACTGTATCTATGACCTTGTTTAAGATTGCTCCACCTTGGAACAATATAGGTTCTTTGGAAGGAATTTCTGTTAAGGGACACTCTCATGTTGTTCCCCTTCCATTATAAGTCCATAAGGAACTGGTGGTAAACTTGGGACCTTTATTCAGTAAAGCTAACGTCCATTTTGCTAATCTAAGGCTAGAAACATGTCCATTGTTAATCTTTCCTGTAAATACATATCTCACAGGAGAATGAGATGTTTTAAGAAGCACTAGGGATAGTCCTACTAAATATTCCCAAGTTGTAAAGCCCAAACTAAGGCCTGGTCTACACTACGCGTTTAAATCGATTTAAAGAGCGTTAAATCGATTTAACGCTGTACCCGTCCACACTACAACGCCCTTTATGTGGATATAAAGGGCTCTTTAAATCGATTTCTGTACTCCACCTCGACGAGAGGAGTAGCGCTAAATTGTATTAAACATAGTGGATTACGGTTATGTTGGACAGGAATCGACGTATTCGCCTCCAGGCGGTATCCCACGAGCACCATGACGCTCAGACAGCAATCTTGCCTCGATGCCAGCGGGCAGGTAAACAGAAAAGCCCCGTGAACTTCTGAATTACATTTCCGTTGGCCCGCGTGAGCTGGATCAGCACGGGTGGCAATGCAGTCTCCAATCCAAAAAGAGCTCGCAGCATGGACCGGTACGGGAGATATGGATTCTCGTTATTGGGGGACAAATCTGTTTGTCTCAGAGCTCGTTACAGAACACGAATGCCAAACGTGTATGAAAAAATCTCCAGGCTACGACAGCTTGCGGTACAGCGTACGGGAAGCCAGAGACGCAAATGACGCTCATGGAGGAGGGAGGGGGTACTGAGACTCCGCATATCCACAGCCACTCAAAGTTCCTGAAAGTATTTGCATTCTGGCTGCGAGCTCCCAAGGTTGTAGGTTCAAAGACACGTCTGGCGTGGATATCAGGGACATGAGCTCCTCAGTTCCCCCACACCACACCATGTGAAAGAAAAGGAAAGAAATCTATCTTGACTCTTCAGTGCACCCTACATGTGTACGATGATGCTGACTGCCGTAGACGCTTGAGGTGGTACAGCAGTAGAGGCACTATCCTCTCCTAGCTCCCACTCCCGGTGGCACGACGGTGCAGCTAGAGAGGCAGTAACTGTCCTCATGAACCCCATGCCTGCATAATTGGCTCGAATACATAGAGGCGAAATTCTGGTTACATCCCAGTTTAGAGTCGGACAGAACGGCTAATAGCTACTTCATCAACTGGAGTTCACTGGGGCTTCACCCGCGCGTCCCCTTGTTGCGCTCGTGAAAGAAAGATTCTGTACGCCTGGCTGTCCATTGCCCGGAGAGTGACCTCGCCCCAGCATTTTTATCTCGTCACTGAACCAAGTCGTCTGTTCTTATTCCTGCATGTCTTCTATACTGCATGACCACAAATGGGCGTGAGAGCGGGCGACACTGCCCGATCGGCTATAGCACAGGAAGGTTGGAGGGGTAGGGAAGCAAATCGACGCGTGTCGTCGGGTTTTACAGGGCACCCCTGTGATATACGACACGGAGACGTGTCGCATCTGATACACGAGTCTCTCTAATCACTTGCCCTTAATTCTAAGAGCAGACGAACTCATATTTTAGAAACCATAGAGGAAGGGATTGACTCCAAGTCCCAGTGGTCACCCAATTTTGTTGCATGCGCCCGGGCCTGATTTCAGCATACCGCGGCACTCCTGATAGCACTGAATCTCAGTACAGAGGTGGGAGAATCAACCGTCTTATGTCTTGCCAGTTTTTTCCGGGCAGAGACGTACAGACAACCAGACATCTCTTGCTCATATGCAAAGCACCGAGTGAATTGCTTGCTGTGAGGCGCTGGAGTAGGCTCCTCCCGTGGCATCCAGTAACATACGGTGCCAGAAAAAAAAAGCGGAACGGGCTCCAATGGTTGCCGTCTATGGCCGTCTGCCAGAGCAATCCAGGAAAAATGGCGCGAAAGGTATTTGTCCAAGCTGATGTTTCCCGGAGAAAGGAAGACTGACGACATTTTACCAGAACCACCCGCGACAATAATGATCAAACCAGAATCCAAAGGTGGGGAGAACTGTGGGAACTATGGATAGCTAGGAGAGAGCTACCACCAACAACGCTTCAGAAATCGATGTTAGCCCTGAACCATGGCGCACAACGCCGAAAATTACTGTGCCTAGGGGCCGTTCATGAAAATCTAAATTTATAATATCATTTAATAAAATCCGATTTTAGCTAATCCATATTATCTGTAGTGGAACCAAGGGCCTAAGAGACCATTCTAGTGAAATGATCAGCTTAACCACCTCTGCAGCACAGGACAAAGAAAGGGGGGAAGGAGGCTAAGTGTGTTACAGATAGACGCCACCATTATTTAGTTGCTCGCAGGTGGTGGAAGGTCCCGACCCCTAACCGGGCCGTCGGAAAGGTCCGGCTGCCCTACGGTTGCCGACCGCCCCCAATAAGCGCCCAGGCCCACCTAGTCGCCTTAAGGGTTGCACCAGCCCTGGTTACAGATGTGTAACGAGCCATAAATCCAGTGATTAATTGATTCCAAGAAAAAGGCCCCAAAAGTTGGGGGGTGGGGGGTGGAGGGTTTAAATTTCACCCACTGTGGAAGGATTTCCCTCTACTAGATTTCACTTCTAACCGATCCTGGGTCTAACATAGCGCAACACTACTGAAAACTGTTTTTTTGGGGTCTATTTTCATCTAATCGCACACAGCAAATGACAGGTCGAGTTGTTTTGTGCTGGTCTGGGAAATTTTCAATGAATCGTTGCAACGAGTCGATTTAGCTCAGTCATGTAGCCTCAATATTTTGAAGTCATTACTAACATATGGGGTACTGGCTGGGAAAAGTGTTTCTGATCCCTTGCCATATGGGAAATTTAACACACGCCGTGAAAAACTAAATTTTTATATATAAATAATTATATATACTGTGACAGACCCAGACAGTGGGGTAAGGATCTGGTAGACAGGCAATATACTGTACACGTTGGTGAGTAGTTTTCTGTTCCCTTCGAGTGACCAGAGCAAGGGGGCACTAGAGTAATCAGGAACCTGCTAGAACCATATTAAGTCAGACAGCTGAATTAGATCACTTCAGCCATCGAAGCAGGCCTAATCAAGGCACCTGGCGTTACAAGTGAGCTCACTCCATTAGGGCGTGTGTGTGGGGCGGGGAGCTGGGAGCAAGAGCGCAAGGAGCTGAGAGCGAGAGGGGTGCTGCTGGATGGACTAAGGGGCTAAGCGTATCTGGACACCAGAGAGGTCCTGTGGTGAGATAAACGAAGTGTTTGGAGAAAGCCATGGGAAAGTAGCCAGGAGTTGTTACGTCAGGCCGCTGGTAAAGGAGGCACTATAGACAGCTGCAATCCACAGGGCCTTGGGCTGGAACCCGGAGTAGAGGGCGGGCCTGGGTTCCCCCCAAACCTCTCAACTCCTGATCAGACACAGGAGGAGTTGATCCAGACTGTGCGGAAGATCACTGAGGTGAGCAAATCTGCCAATAAGCGCAGGACCCACCAAGGTAGAGGAGGAACTTTGTCACAGTACACACACAGAGCATTCCTTTCTTCTCTGCCTGTTGTTCTGATCCTGCTACCAGGATCTAGTCATGTGCCATGTCCACTTAGTGCTGCCTGAATCCCTCTGCCATTACCTCCTCCTGAAGGACACACAGACATTTGATGAAAAAACTCAGTTCTTTCTCACAATTTCTGTGAGGCCGGTGTTGATGACGTCCTAACTACACTGCTCATCATAGCTCACATTTTACCCCCTATTAGTTCCATTACACTTTTTGTCCATATCCAATATTCCTAAAATCGATAGCCCCTAATATTCAGTTTGAATTAAATTATTTGGAGGTTCTTCATCCATCCCTACTATTCCTTAATTATTTTTAACGTTAGATAGTCTAACTGTAATGTTGAATAATTCAGGTATCAGAGGTGTGGTCCTCTGGTTAAAAAAAGCATTTCTTTTTTAGCAAAGGGTCTACTTAGCTGGTTAGATCTCATGGTTTACTGCAATGCATTGAATAACGTTACTACTTAGCAGTTATTTAAGACACCAATGAAATTAGCAGAACAAATTCAAGGTTTTCTTTAAACTACTATTTAATCAGATTTTAAAGACACAAATTAGAAAACATTTATAGGCAAGTTAAAAACACCTTTAAAACATAACAGCTTGCTATCTGTGCAGCAATGCAGAGACAAATTAGAAATGAGTAATTATTAAAATATCACATCACAGTGTAACTAACACAGTGGTATTTTAATTTACCATACACCAAGATCTAGGTTTATGGATCTGTTGAAAAATAACACTTTTTAAAAAATATATATTTTGGAATAGTAAAAATGAAATTCACAGACAATGCATTATATTCTGAATCAGAAAAGGCAAGTTGAGGAATACTCGTAACTATCCACTTTTAGGCATATTTTCTCAACTCCGTGTGTGGGTATTTGGGTGCATAACTACTTCTGCACTGAGGTAAATAATATACCCTTGAATGTGTAACCAAGACAGGAAAGAACTGAATTTCATATTTTAGATTCTTAAATTGAATAATTTATTACAACATCTTACATTGTTTGAATAATGCTATCTTCACCCATCTTGATTTAAACTAGTGTCCATTCAATACATTTAGAATTTTCACTTCTAACTGATCTAGAATACTCTTGAGGTCTGGAATTTAAAAATAACTACCTAGTCACTACAAAATCATATGACACCTTTTGTCACTCTAAGACATGTCAGAAGACTCTTCATAGAGATAGTCAATATCACTGGACAAGAAAACATGTGACAGGAGAAAGTTGTTAAAAAAAAATTGAGAACTGAACACATAAAAAGGCAAAAAAGAAACATGTAGGCAAATATCCTTTTCTTTAACCCATTGTGACAAAATGTTACTGCACCATTGATATGCAATGCCGTACTGTTTTGAGATCTCCAATACTCATTAAGCTGTGATTGTAATGTGTTGGACATACAAACCCTTTTCAGGGTTTAGAAGAAAGAGGTAAAAAATCATAGCCCTGGATGAACCAATGATGTCTGCTCACATTGTAAATTTTGGTAAGAACTCTACAATGAATCCAAGTTAGATGATTCTTCCTGACTCATTCTAGTTCCTATGCCAGGTCAGCATCTCAGTGAATGAAACCTCTTTCTCCAAAACCTTTCCTTATTCACTTCCCTTCTCTGATGGAGCAATCGGAAAAGGATCCATCTAAAAGCAGCCCTACACTGTTTTCCATTCAAATTATCTGGCTATGTGAAGTCAAATTTTGTGTTCAAAGACTGGCTACAGGCAATCTTTAAGTGGAGATTGTTATGAAACTTCAGCAGAGACCTTTACTTTGCATTTGGATTCTGGCTTAACAGTTATATTTTCACTTTAGGATACTGGCCAGGAGATCATTTTTGCCACAGCCGTGGAGTCCTTTCATACATTTTATTCAGACTTTAATGTGACTGATATTCTGAGGTTTAATTTATCTTTTATTTGAAGTAGCAACATAAAAACAGAACTTAATTTAGTCATGTATGATATATGATCTGAGGGGACAAACTAGTCCTGTGTAAATAGTTATACAGACACTTACATATAGTTATGCACACCACAGACCATAACAGTTTTTCAGTCCAGAGAGCTGCATTTTCACAATTTTGTAAGGATATACATATTTTAAAGAATGACGTAATTTTTAAATGTTTAAAATACTAAACCAGGCCTAATCCATTGGAGACTAATAGCATGGAGAAAGATACAAGAGGATGAACTGGTCAATTTATATTTATTTGCTTACTTTTGCACATTTCTGTAACCAAAATGCTTCCAAAAGATTTTTTAAAATACTGTTAGAGGGAATACAAATAGGCTTGAAATACAGGTTTTGGTAACCAAAGAAATACAAAAATCTCATCTGAAATCTATGAAATTAAAAAGTAATTTTAGTTTACTTTATTAATTGTCCCTGGCAGTGTTTCTGTTTGAAACACTGCATCATTGGGGAAGGCCCCAGTTTAGAAGTGTACTTAAGTACCTGCTTAAGTTCACCCTTATTCAGCACAGAACTTAGGCACATTCTTCACCTCAAGCAAACAGTTATTAAGTCCCCTTGACTTCAGTTGGATTTAAGTACATACCTAAGTGCTGTGCTGAATAAGGATGGGGTTAAGGACATATCTGAGGCTAAACATATACTTAAATGCTGTATTCAACTGGAATCTTAATGCATGAGAACTATGGATGTAAAATATTTTCAATTAAATTTGAAAGCTTCACATTTCATTGTGATTTTGTAAAACTGATTAATTCATTTTTCATTTGAAAACACATTTATTTTTAGGCAAAAACCTTGACATTTTCAAGGCTGGTTTCACGTAACTCCAATGAGAATTAGAAAAATTAAACAGACCAGAGTAGTTACAAAGTTAAACAAACATTGTAATTGTTGATGAGGAAATTACATGGTACTTTTAAACTTCTTTATGTTTTAATCTAAGGCCAGGTTTTTAAAGTTCGGTGTAGGCCCATAATCAGATATTTGCATGTACACGTGGAGAAGAGGTAGCCACATGTGTATGCTGATATACAGTTTGCACACATGGGTTGACATTTTGGCCCCAATGAAGTCAATGGGAGTTTTGCCATTGACTTCAAAGAGGCCAGGATTTCACCCATGATATTTTAGTACCTAGATTTGTCTTTACTTAACAGTTGTACCACTGTAACTACATTAGTATTATTAATATGGTATAATTCTCTCCCCGGTGTGGATGCAGTTAAACTGGTATAAAGGTTTTTATACTGGTATGGTTTATTCGCCTACAGTCAGAGGAATAAACTACTGTGGTATAAGCACTTTTATATAAACTAGCAGTATAATGGATACCATATATGTATTTTGGTAAAATAGCTACACCGTTAACCAAAATGCTTATACAAAATGTGTGCATAGACAAGGGCAACACAATTATTTATATGCACCTCTCTTTGAACATCTTCTCCTTAAGGTGTTATTCGAAACATAGACAAAGGCTATTTTTTAAGAAAATATCTTTTCATGTGTCCCTTTAAAAAAACTTTACCTGTGCTGAAATCTTGTATAAGTGTCAGTTGAAGGAATGTCTATGGCTGAATAAAACAGGATTTATATACATTTTTAAAATTAACAGATCTTTCACTATAGTGTCAGAGTCCTGTGGCACCTTATAGACAAACAGACCTATCAGAGCATAAGCTTTCATGGGTGACCCATGCATCTGACGAAGTGGGTATTCACCCACAAAAGCTTATGCTCCAATACGTCTGCTAGTCTATAAAGTGCCGCAGGATTCTTTGTCACTTTTTACAGATCCAGACTAATGCGGCTACCCATCTGATCCTTTCACTATAGTGACAGTGATAGACACCACTCAAACTATTCTTCTTTATATTTATTTTCTTCAATGAATGCATGAGTGTTAAATGTTAAAATAATTAGCAAACAGTTACTATGAGGGATACATTTAAAAATGAGCATTAGCTCATTAAGTGTCCAGAAGAACTGTCCTCAATATGCAACTGTCTACAAAGCACCGTAACATTACAAACAACGATGAGTTATATTTAGCCCTCATAAAAATGTTTAATTGGAATCCAATATCTAATGTGTATATGAAGTGGTAAATAAAATGAGACCGAATATTTAAAAGCAGGTTACTTTTGTATCTGATAAACCACAAATTTCTTCTTAAAGATTAAAATATCACTAAAATAGTAATCTCAGATAGTAATTATATAAGCCTTTAAAGTGAAATACACTACCTAAATATTTCTTATCTGAATAATCTTTAAACAATTAAATTTACTGAGGGCTGCTCTTGAACTTAATTCACAAACAGAATTTGGTGCAGTATTTTTAATTTGTTATAGCTAAGCAAGTAACAAACAGCAGAGAAAGCAACAGTATAATGCATGAAGGCTGAATGCTGCCCGGAGATAAACACACAATTTCCATTGCAATGAATAGGAGGTACTCTCATCTAAGAGCAGAATTTGGCCTTATGTATTTTCATGTTCACAAATGAGCACGTTACAAAGAGATAAAAATGGAAGGGCACTAATTCTATCCAAGACTAATGAGATTCATTGTCTTTTGTTTCTTATGCAGCAATGGCAACATTTGTGGAATTTCAAAATTCCAAATTGGAATCGAGTGAATATGACACTGAATGTAGAAGCAGACCGCTATATCCAATTTAAAGCTAGGAATCTTGCAGGTAGTGTTCGGTTGGTGCTTGTACATAGTTGCTTAACTATGTATACTCCCTCATATCCAAGTGTTAAATGAAACTGTAGCTATGCCAATTTCCTAGGAAGTTAAGGGCCAGCACAAATTGTATTTGCATCAGAAGTCTGTGAGTGCTTTCTTCTACAGGATATTTACTCTTGTTACTGCAAATGCACAACTAATGACAAATGCCTCTTTAAATGTGATATCATCTGCTGGCATGCATACCAAAAGAAAATATCAGATAACTAAGGGGAGGAGGAGACATTTTGGTTTGAGGCTACCAAATACAGATTGTATTGCATTGGCATCCTGGCAAATCTGTTTGCATATGTAATGCTTATATGTGTAGATATGTAAATGAAATGCCAAATTAGGCTCTATGCCATTTGGGAGAGGGTAGGGGTGCTGAAGGAACCAATAACAATAATCAATAACAACAGAAGGGGACAAACCAAAAGAAGCTGAGAAGTGTGTACAATGTAGACTAGTCTCCTGTTTAGTCTAATATCCTTTCAGAAAGAGAAAATGCAAGTGATGTTACAGATTTATGGATAAAATCCTTAGCTGCTTTTATATGGAATAAGATAGATCAGCCTGCCCTTAGCCATATACAATGTGAAAAGATAGATGTGTTTGGGAAAAGCATGTTATGATAACCATAGCCCAGGGGATGGAGTGGTCTGTTTGTATAACCATGGTAGGAGTTTACAAATCTGTTCATTTTCTTTTAAGGGTGATCATTTTCAGTTACACAGACTGCCAATATCCAAGCCATTTTTGAAGTGCAGGGTTAACTGCTCTCTTAGGATATGTCTACTGCAATACGACCCCTGGGATAGCTCTGGTTGGCCCAGATCAGCTCACTCAGACTTGGGGGTCTCAGGCTGCAGGACTATAAAATTACAGTGTACATGTTCAAGCTTTGGCATCCTCACCCCTGGAGGGGTCTCAGAGCCCAGGCTCCAGCCTGATCCCGAACATCTACACTGCAATTTTATAGCCCGCAGCCTGAGCCCCCTGAGTTGGAGTCACCTGACCCATGCCAACCCCGGGTCTTTTATTGCAGTGTCAATATACCCTGAGACCCTGAGCAAGGGGGGAAGGTCTCAGAGCCCATGCTCCAGTCCAAGCCCGAACACCCACACTGCTATTTTTAGCCCTGCAGCCTGAGCCCCAGGAGTCTGAGCCCAGCTGACCTGGGCTCAGACTTGATGCTGTGGTTTTTTTAATATAGTGTAGCCATATCCAGGGTATACTCAGTTCTGCCTAGCTGTGTGGTTGATGGACGTGTGCTAATATCCACATATAGGAGAAGCTTGTCTTCATCTTCCTTGGAAGTTTGGGAAGAGTGCCAAAACCCAGATGCTGAACTTTCCAAGCAAGAAAACATAATTCTGAACCAACTCAAGTGTAAGTTCTGTGGAAACTGAGCTGAAGAAGCCTTCTGACATTTAGATGACAAGAAGACTATGCTTTTTTTTGTTAGTGTCCCTAAAAGCTGAAAGCTACCTTTTTTGTACTCATTCACAATATTCAGTCAACTAATGTTGTAAGATGCACAACCAAGAAGTTTTTAGGATCCAAAATATTAATCAAGAAATTTATTACTCACCTCATTTGGCTGTTATTGTTTGATAGTAAGTTTCATTACTGTTGCTCTGGCATTTTTTGTATAAGTTTTAAAGTTAAAACAACGTGGATAAACACATTTTGCATTTACTAAAATCATATGAAAATAATACAGAATATAAGCAAATAAAAACATAGCCCTTTAAACACATTTTTTCTCTAGTAGAGGCCATCACCACAATAAATGCTCTGTTACAGATATAATCACAACATTACTTCCTTGATATAATTTCAAAATGAAATATCAGTCTCCCATTCCCAAGCATTGCTTTCTCCCATAATCTTACCTAAAAGTGTAGTGTGAATTCTGCATCTGAAATCTTAATTTTAGAAAAAAGAAAAAGCTTTCCTTAAAGCCCACTGGTATTTTGGGGTGAAGGGCCATGGATTATCAAGATGAAGCATACAGTGCCTGGTTGACATATGATTTCATCTTTTGTTTTCTAGTAACTTGAGTTACAACCTCAAGGTAATCTGGCTATATTTATTTGATACTGTAAGCACCTTCAACTAACCATTTTATGTCTGAGAAACTTCAGAGTGACTTCTTAAACATTAAAAAAGTCACTATTTGTAAAATGTTTAAGTGCTAGAATAAGGAACTCCGGTAGCTAAGGTTAAGAAGCACTTTCACTGAAAGCCTGGTGGCTTGCACAGTGTCTTCATCTGTATTCTGTTATGGCTGCCATTTTGTCTCTAGCTTCAAAGTCCACTTAGTGTTTTTTAAAACAACAAAATAAAATAAACCTAGAACAGAGCTATTAGCCCTAGAAAAAAAGGTGAATCTTTAGTTTTTTAAAAAATCCTTTCAGAAGGGCTCTTTGTAATTAGACTCTCTTTATCAAACTAAGCTATAATTTGGCATTGGTAATGTTTACAGTTCCTCAACGTACTGTAATAGTTTGAGATCTAAGAAAACCCTCCAAATACTGAGATGTTTATTGCAATACCTTTTCAAAGATTCACATTTCAACAGTTTCCCATTTCATAGTCCTGTCTTTTTTTAAAAACAGCACCCAACGTTATACAGTTCCCACATATTAAACATGAAATTATCACTTAGAAACAATATTTCAGTAGATAGAGGGTTTAAGGCAAGTCATTCATTTGGAAAAGTTAATTTCCATGTGTTAATTTAGACTGACACAGCTGTTTTCCACCCCATCAGTGCCTTGGGATACACAACGTACATTCAGCAAAGGGGCACACATCTGACCCTATGGACATACGTTGTAAGTCCTGAGTGTCCATTGAAATAATGGTAATATTTTCATATAAGGCATGACCCACAGGGACATGGCATAGGAGGGGTTAATTTGCTTTGTTTCCAGTCTTGCTATTGTATGTGATATTCCCTAGGTAACAGCATTCTTTTCTTACTAAACACCTTTGCAAACAAATACAAACCCCTTTAAAAGGTGCTAAAAATGGGTTTTGAAAACATACAAAATATATTCATCATAGTATTTCCCAATCATTGTTTCAGTGCTGGATATCTGCAGGTTATTCCTCGTTTCTGATTGAAACTATTATTTGTTGTGGAATAACTGTTCTGTCCCAAAACGTTTTCTTCTAGTTTTTTGGGCCATGAGGGCTTGATGCTTTCCTGCTCTATACTTCCTTTTTGAGTTCTTTTCAATGGCAATATCAACAACACTAAGATGCAGGCAATGTGAAGACAGAAATACCAGTAGCTAAACAAAGAAGAAGAAGAAAAAAAATCATTAATCAGAACTTTGGCCCCTATTATAGCTACTTTAAATAACTGACTGCTCTTACATAGGCAGTTTGCTGTAAATATGATCTTTAGCAGCAAGGCATCAACATTTCCACTGGCATTCTTTCAAATATATTTTATTGTATTGGAGGGTAGAGTGGGAATCAACAAAAAGTGAAACCTCTCCCAGTATATTTAGTGCTAGAATGTAACGTAGACAATTCTGAACTACTACCAGCTCCAAGGTAAAATACTACATTTACCACAGCAAAATTTCATTTTTGGTGACTCCCCACTCTGCTATAATCTGTAATAGACATTGTGATAAAGTGGGGGATTTTCTTGTTTTTTCCATGATTTGCATGCAGAGGGAGTGGGACTCAGTTTCCCTCTGTGCTACTGGTTTAATGAGATGATGGGAGAGGGAGTTTGTTGTTACAGAGGACCAGTGACAGAACTTGGGACCCCAGCCAATGGCCTGGAGAATGGATACCCCAGCGACTGGTGACCCAGAGGCCCAGCTCAGAAGTCACAGCCAGTTTTGGCCAGTGGGAGGACAATGGGCTGTGAAGAGGGGACCCCAGTGACCTAACCAGGTGGTTCCAACCAGAGAGGGCCAGAGGACAGAAGAGAGGAGAGGAGGCCCAAGTGACCCTCTTAACCCAGCTTTGCAGGCACACATGCCATTAGGTATTTGGGAAGTACGATATATTTTGATGTATTCCATACTCTGGCAAATGTACTATATTTAATAAAAGAGAAACAGTAGAAACAAAAAATAAGGCAAAAGTGAAAAAATATCCTGGAGCAATGAGAAGTGGAGGAGAAGAATAATGGCAGCAAAGAAACTTCACTTCTAACTGGGTTATTGGACTTTCCAGTTGACTAACCCCATAAACAGGTGTTAGAGCCCTGGTGCAGTTCTACTTATTCATTATAATACGGTAGAACCTGAGAGTTATGAGTTACAAAAGTGACCAGTCAACCACACGCAATCAGGCGGCAGCAGAGACCCGCCCTCCCCAATACGGTACTGCATTAAATGAAATCTGAAAATATACAGGGAAAGTTGAAATATTTTTTGACAAGGTAAGGAAACTTCTGAGATTGTTTCATTTAAATGAAAATGGTTAAAAGCAGCATTTTTCTTCCGCATAGTGAAGGTTCAAAGCTATATTAAGTCAATGTTCAGTTGTAAACTTTTAAAAGAACAACCATGTCATTTTGTTCAATATTACAAACATTTCAGAGTTACAAACAACCTCCATTCTTGAATTGTTCATAACTCTGAGGTTCCACTGTAAGTGTGGCCTGATAACTCACCCATGGGAGGAAGGTTCAAAAGACTTTCTTGGGAGGGGGAACTATAAGTGGCGTTTGGAGCATCCCCAGGGCAGCCAACTGCATAGAAGATGCTTAGATTGAAGTTTATATTGTGTTATTTTGGGGTTGCAAATAAAGCCACACCCAAGCATGGGGTGAGTTTGGACACTAACTTGGGTTTGTATGCTGCACCAAGGACACGGTCGGGACTAAACCTGTTCATATCAAACCATGTTTACTAGCTTTAACTATAGAAAATCCAACACTGGAATTAGAGATCTATCCAAATGAAATTCTCGCCTCTGAGCTAAGATGTGAAAAAATTATCTATGTATACCTTACTGCCAGACTGTGTACTGAATAGTTACACATACTGTCACTATATGTGTATGCACACACACTATATAGTATGTTAAACACCTGTGTCACTTTAAAACTGCAAACAAAAAATGGAAAAAAAAAAAAAAAAAAAAAGAGGGATTTTCCTGCTATATTTAAGAGTCTTCTGTGAAGCACTCTCTCTTTTGAGAAATATATACCTATTTATCCTTTTATGGTTGGTTATTCATGAAAGTTATGTTAGGCAGTGGTCACTTATTCCTGTTGCTTTGTGCCGCTTGACCCATTTTCTAATCTCAGATGTGCGCTCTGAATGGCTTCTATGCCAGGAAATTCAATAGTGCACTTGTGCTCTGTGTGCATAAGGAACTATGAAAATTGTTATTTATTTTTGTTTTTTCAAACTGGATGACAACTCAGTTAGCTGGCAAGATAGTGATCCAAATACTACATTTTTATTCACCACTCAAAGTAGAACCCCGTCACAAGACTAATTTAACTTGCCTCTGAGTTCAGTGATTTTTAAAAAACCATAAAGTATACTTACGTGTAAAACATGAAAGAGGGTTTTACAGAGAGCAGCACAAATGGTACAACTGTGTAACTTATTGCTACTTGAGTTGCTATCCATGTGATGACATCGTAACATAATTTAACAGTAGGAGAATCAACAAAGTAGTGTCTAATGTTGTTTCTCATCTAAAAAAAGCAGATAACAATGAACAGTATTAGTAACTAAAACACTGTTATTGAGAGCTAGTTTTATTGCATTTTATTTGTTCCATTGCCATGAAAGCCTTCAGGCACTAAAGACTTCATCTTATCTCCAGTTTTTTTCCTCTTCTCACTTTGTCCTAGAAGACATCTGGTGGGGAAAGGGTTTCACATACTTTATGCTGAGACAAGGAACCTATTGGAAAGAAGATTTCAATGCCACTCTATACATAAGTCAAAGGATTCATCTAAGAACACTGCAGTTGGTACATCTATGTCCGAACCAAACCCAGCATCCATTGACTTAAGGTACAGATAGCTTGCACACCCTGGCCTTCAGCTTACCATGCATTCTCTGGCCTAAGAATTTAGTATTAGAATTTAGTATTTTCAATATATCCAATCTAATTTGAGACTTCTTGTCTGATTGAAACAGCCTTGTTTTACAGTAAGTGACATCTAATCTTCTGTAAATATACATTTGTGAATAATATGAAAATAGAATACTTCAACAAAAGTCTCCTTAAGGTAAGCCATTCCCATATACTCACTGACAGAATTACAGTCCAAAGCATTAAAAAGCATCACGTTTTATCTAAATGTAAGAAATTTGAACTGTATTTCAGAAGTCTCAATGATGTAGTAGTTAATATAACAAAATATGTACATAACACATTAACACACAGCTCCTGTATGTTTCTTTGAGAACCTTGTGTAACCCAGGGACCTCTAGGTGCTAGGGTTGCCAACTTTCTACTCACACAAAACCAAGCCCCGCCCCTTCTCCAAGGCCCTGACCCTGCTTACTCCATATATCTCCCCCGCCCCCCGTCACTCAGTCTCCCAACCCTCACTCACTTGCTCATTTTCACTGGGCTGGGGCAGGGGGTTGAGGTGTGGAAGGGGGTGAGGGCTCTGGCTGGGGGTGTGGGCTCCAGGATGGGGCCAGAAATGAGGAGTTTAGGGTGCGAGAGGGGGCTCTGGGGTGGAGCCGAGTGATTCAGAATATGGGAGGGAGCTCTGGGTGCAGTTCCAGGGTAAGGCCAGAAATGAGGGGTTCAGGTGCAGGAGGGGGCTCCGGGCTGGGGACAGGGGTGTGTGAGGGTTCCAGCTTGGGATGCAGGCTCTTGGGCTGGTGATGAGGGGCTTGGGGTGCAGGAGAGTGCTCCGGGCTGGGACTGAGGGATTCGGAGTGTGTGTGTGGGGGAGGGATCAGGGCTGGGGCAAGGGGTTGGGGAGCGGGAGGAAGTCACGGGTGCAGGCTCTCACTGGCGCTTACCTCAGGCAGCTCCTGGAAGCAGCGGCATGTCCCCGCTCTGACTTCTAGGCGGAGGCATGGCCAGGTGGTTCTGCACAGCCAATGGGAGCAGCAGAGCTGGTGCTTGGGGTCCCCTGGCTGCCCCTATGCATAGGAGCCAGAAGCGGGACATGCCACTGCTTCCAAGAGCCACACGGAGCCTTGGGAGCCTGCCTTAGCCCCACTGTGCTGCTGACTGGACTTTTAATAGCCTAGTCAGTCATGCTGACCAGAGCCACCAGTGTCACTTTTCAACCAGGTGTTCCCATCGAAAACCAGACACCTGGCAACCCTATTTGGTGCCAACTGACAGAGCTCACAGGGGTACATAAGGGCTATGGGGTTTTGGGAGCAAAGGTACATTTAGGCTTGAGAGAAACCTGCTGTGAATTTTAACAGCATAAATGTAAGTAGAACTGTGCACGTGAAAATTATAGAGTAATCATGTTTAGTGTTGTGCATGTGTAACAAATTTCAGAGAAATCATGTTTGTGAGAGTGGCAGGATGGACTAGGTCTGGAGGCCTCTGCTGGAGACCTCATGGTCCTGTATTACCCTGTCCCAGAACAGAGCAGCAAAAAGTCCTCCAGGGAGTCTAGAGTGGCTACAGAAGACAAGCCAATCAGAGGGGCTGCTGGAGCAACCAGTAAGGGTCAGAAAGGCTAGATAAAAGGCAAACAGCAGAGCAGAGCCTTCAGTGACTGTGTGGTGCTGGACAAGGGAGGACCAAGTGCCTGGCTGGTCAGATGAACAGTAGGACTGTAGATAGCTCACCAGACACACTGAGTCCAGCAAAGGCTGCCAAAGACCAGGTGCCTGGCTGGCTGGATAGCAGCAGAGCTGTCAAACAGTTAATGCGGGCAGGCTGAGCCCAGAGGACTGAGCATAAAACCTGACCAGACCAGACAAGGGTACCGAGATAGGTCCTGCTGGTCTGGTAGCAGACTGAGTCCAGGGAGGGCTGCTGAAAAGGACACCAGTTGAGCTGTGACCTGGTGTGCCTAGGGCAGCCTCACTGGAAATGCCAAGGTCAGGGCAGGCTGCAAAAGGGAGAGCAGATACTCCCAACGCTGGTGGGTAACACAGAATTTAAAGTCACAAACTGTGCTTCTGATTCCCCCACACTGGTTATCAAGAAACAAAAAAAGAAATCACACAGCCCCCTTATTGCATTCCAGTTCTCTGGCTCCCAATCAGCACCTAGGTGCAGTACAGTGAGAAGTTATTTAAAAAATTCTGCTCACATATACAAAATGTTCTTCTGACTCCAAAGGGTCACCAGGTCAGTATAGGTTTGAATCTTACCCAAAATACCATGCTGCCAGCCAATCCTTCAGTGTCTAAAACTAAAGATTTGTTATAAAGACAGAACAAGAAGAGAGTTGGTAAAGCAGTCACATACATACAAAGACTTCAAAGTCCATATTCAGGTTCCTAGCAAAACTGGTGAGTTTGCTGGCTTGAAGGTCCCTCTGGAACACATCCACAGCTTGGATGGGTCATTCAGTTCTTTGTTCAGAGTGGAGTGACCAGATGTCCCGATTTTATAGGGATAGTCCTGATTTTTGGGTCTTTTTCTTATATAGGCTCCTATTACCCCTCACCCCGTCCCAATTTTTCACATTTGCTGTCTGGTCACCCTAGTTCAGAGCCTTGTTTATAGAAAGCTTACTCCAGAGGTAAGAAGCAGGACTGAAGACAAAATGGAGAAGATGCAGCTGCCTTTTATAGCCTTTGGCCATGCAGCTTGTATTTTCTTTGTTTCAAATACAAGCTGCCTAGCCATGTCCTGGGCAGCTTAGAGTTCTGTCCATAGGCATGCCTCTGCATGCCTTGCTGAGTCATAAAGTGTATCCCTTTCCTTCTCTCAATGGGTCAATTGTATAGCTGATGTCCCTTGATAGGACATCAAGAAGGCTAGGCGGTGCTAATGCCAATCTGTCTGGCGGGGTGTTAGCCAGATGCACAGCACAAGTTTGGAACTACAGACATACCATACATGTAACTTACAATAAAAAAGTGATACAGAAACAAAAAAGAATAATTTGCCAGGTATTATAAAACATTTTTGCAGATACCTTACCACGGTATGCCTAGCATAACTCATTGTAATTTTTACAATATTGGTATTCATAATATCCTAAAGTATCCCACAAATTCAATACAGCTTCACAGAGGGTACCAAGATAGGCCCCGGCTAGGTGTCTGAAGAAGGCAGTGCCTCTGGGAAGAAACCTAAGAGCTACGGCCCCATACCAGGGTTGTGATAAGAACTCGGGACGATATACTCTGATAGAGGGGGGAACGTTTGTGTGGCTTGGCCGGAGGGCTGAGCTGCCAAAGATCGGATGAGAGAACCAGCGGCCAGAGCATACTCGCAAGAGGCAGATGCCATCCTGAGGTAAGACCAAAAAAGAAACACAAGCTCACACCTAACCAAGAGAAAAGGGGCCATCCATGAGAGGTGGGTGCCCCTCCCCATGAAAAAAACTGTGTTTGCAGGCACTGTCAGCCAGAGAAAAGGGGGCATGCATGAGAGATGGGTGCTGACCCCATTACAGTAACAAAAAGAAAAGATGACTAATACACAAAAAAGATAACAAATAAGTTAATGTAACAAAGGGACGTTGAAGCTGTATTGTCTGGTGCTGGAGGCGACTGTGATGAGATCATCCTAATGAGTTTCCTATTCTTAAGTAACCACTAACTGCTGAGTGTTTTTCCTTAATAAAGAGTTGTTAGACATATCTTGAGTAAGGGAATCACAAACCAACACTCAGGTCCCCTGGGTCTGGTAGCTACATACTAATTTGCCACAGACTATCAAAAAATCTCTACTGAAAGCCTGTTTCACACTGATAACCATAATCATTGTGAAATGTATGTACAGATGATATGTAAGGAGTTGTGTGTGTATATATACTGAAAATTGTGGTTTAAAGGTATATAAACATGTTCTGTTCAGTTAAGACAGACTGAGATTTGTGTACAGGACAGAAACTGATATAAACTAAGCAATGGATCCTAAAACCTGATTCCTCTTTTTCCCCAGTCTCATCCCCTCTCATATTCCTCCTCAACCTCTTCCTTTCTTCAGGTTCGTTCCCCTTACACATGAGCATGCATTGTCTTTTTTTAGTGAGGGGAGGGATAGCTCAGTGGTTTGAGCATTGGCCTGCTAAAGCCAGGGTTGTGAGCTCTATCCTTGAGGGGGCCACTTAAGGATCTGGGGTAAAATCAGTATTTAGTCCTGCTAGTGAAGGCAGGGGGCTGAACTCAATGACCTTCCAGCTCTATGAGAATAATATATCTCTATACATTATATCTCTCACATCATTAAAAATACCCATCCTGGACTCTACTTTCCTTTCCAACTATTGCCTGATCTTCCTTCTCTCCATCATCTGACATGCTGGGTAAAGTTTTCAAAACACTGAAGCGTCTAAGTCACTTTTGAAAATAGGATATAGGTGCTTAAGTGATATAGATGCCATTGAAAATTTTACTTGCTGTCTGTAATTGCTATCCGCAGTTCCTTTCCTTTAGTTCCCTTCTTGCCCTTCTCCAATCTCGCTTCTACCCTCTACATTTCATCAAAACTGCACTCCCTCAGATCTCTAATGACCTCCTCTTGACTAAATCTTGGGTTCTTTATCCTTGTCCACCTTGACCTCTTGGAGATTTCTGACACCGTCAACCAGTCCTGACTTCTTGAAATTTTGTCCTCCATTGACTTTCATAGCTCTCACTCTCATAATTCTTCCACCTCTCCAATCGGTCCTTCAGGGTCTCACCTGTTGGGTCCTCCTCCTTCTCCCCTCTCCTATTCTGAGCAGGCATCCCACAACTCTGTCACTAATCCCCAAGTATGGCTCTATCAGTTTTATGCCACTAACTCACAAATCAACCTTTCTACAGATGAGCAATCCTCCTCCTCTTCCTAAGACAGCATATCTGTCTGCCTTTCTAATATTTCCCTTTGGATGTCCAGTTGTCATCTTAATTTGACCATGGCCCAAACTGAGCTTTGCTCTTTCCTCTCAAGCCTTCCCCTTCTCCATCATTTTTCACAACATCACCCACCTCCTAGTCATACAGGCACTTAAACTAAGGGTCATTTTGTATTCTCTCTACACCCATCCATCCAAACTCTGTGTAAACTTTTCAGATTTTTCTACAGAAATATCTAAGATCCAGCCTCTCTTCTTTCCACACACCGTAACTCTCACCCAGGCCCTCATCTCACACCTTGACTATGGGAACCTCCTCCTTAAGAGCACCCCAGTACCCAGGGGGCAAGGGCTCACTGATATCAGACAGTGAGTTTCAGCTGGCCTGACCAGTTTGGTATATCCCAGTTAACTTATGTCATAATCTGTATCTAGCAGGTGTTGTGTAAGGTATACTTGGAAAACCAATAAACCAATGATCATTACTATTGCATTGTGTGTATATAGTAAATTCCCAAAGGACTGAACAAATGTGAAGGAAATATGAGACTAAATGTGTCTGACCCATATAAGTCTGGGGAGTGGGTAAATAGGTTTTTCCAGACAAAGAAAAGACCAATGCCTCCATCCAGGTGCAATCACAGACAATTGGCAATCACAGTCATTCACTGGCACATCAGAGGCTGCAAGGACAAGTCAATTTGCATTGTAGAAAGCACTAGCAGTGAAAAAGAAACTGGAACCTCTTCCATCAGACGCCCCAGCACCTTTCCCCACAGCAAGGGCACTTGAACTTTGAGAAGCATACATTTAAAAAATTCACTGGACTATAAAAGAGAGGGGCAAAGAACTGCTAGTGACTGTTCGCCTCAGAAGACAAAGCAACTGAGCACTTAGGACTTTGTGGGAGATCCTGAGCAAGAGGGTGGTCAGCCATCTTGCTGGAAGGAAGCATGGTAAGACTCTTAAAAAAACTATGGTCTTGGTTCAAGGTAAGACTTAATCATTAGAGTGTGTTTTTCACTTTTATTTGTTGGTAGCCATTTCTGACCTTAACAGTCACACTTTAATTAACTTAAAACCACGTTCATTAAATAAAATGATTAATTGTCTTACTATTATTCTAAATCAGCCCAGTGCTGTGTTTGACTTGATTATTAACTTCAGTTAAAGCAACAAGCTGCTGTGTATTTTTCTCTTTATGGGAGCAATGGACTTTATTACTCCTCTGAGTGTTCCAGGTGAGGGCTGGACATTTCAGGGCAGATAATTTTGTGGAAATTCAGGACTGAATGTGTGTGTGCTGGACTAGTAATAACCAAGCGTACTGGAGACCAGAGTGTGGCTGTAGTGTAACACACAGTCTGCTGGAGTCAGAGTTGCTGAACAAGGCTGCTCAACCCACAGACACTTAGGCCAGGTCTACACTACGAGATTAAATCGATTTTAGATACGCAATTTCAGCTACGACAATAGCGTAGCTGAAATCGAATATCTAAAATCGATTTACTCACCCGTCTTCACCGCGCGGGATCGATCCGCGCGGCTCGCTGTGTCGAATCCGGAAGTCCGGTCGTCTAGCTGGAGTTCCGTAATCGATCTAAGCACGCTCTGGGATCGAGATATCGCGTCCAGACCAGACGCGATATTTCGATCCCCGAGCAATTGATTTTAACGCGCCAATCTGGCGCGTAGTCTAGACGTGGCCCCAGAGTGCTTGCTTGTATGCTGACTGGGAGCACCCAGACAGGGAGCTACAGCAGCAGAGCATTTTAAGGCACTGAGGATTACAAGACAAGCTGTGACACAACCTCTCACTGGTCTGGGTTGAACCTCAAATCGTGGCATTCCCCCCTCTTACTTTGACAAATGCCATCTTGCCCTTGTCAAGCCCATTCAAAACTCTGTTGCCAAGTTCACATTCCTGGATTCTTGTTGTGACTAAACCATCCTCTCTCACCTCCACTGATTCCCTGTTCTCCACAGCAAACCACACCAACTACTCAAAAAACCCCACATCCACGTTTAAAGCCCTTCATTGTTTAACCCTGCAATTCTAATTAAGAATGGAGCCACTGACTTGTATCTCAGCTGTGCCAATGATCCCAGCCCCATCACTTAGTCCAGTTTTCTTTCAAGCACTTTTCTGTTTCTTCCATTGTGGCTCCTTCAGCATGAGAGGAGGAGCTCCTTTTAAAATACTGTAAGGTAACTACACAGTCATCTTTCACATCATTCCTCAAGACTTATCACCTTGCCATGATGTCAACTAAACACTTGACGACTACAGTTGGTGTCCTGAAACTGCTACTTACTACCAAACAATGTCACTGTTGCTGTGTCCTCCCCATGCTCCCATTTCTCTGTTGTATGCACTTGCTGTGTTTATTATTGCTTAGATTGTAAACTCTCTGCAGAAGGAATGTTTGTTTTTTTCTCCTTCCCCCTCTTTCATTATGTATGGATAGTGAGTGCCTCGCTAGCACACAGTGGAGGCTTGATCTCTGGGGCCCCTATGGATCACTAGAAAACAAACAAGTACTGTGGATGACATTTAAAACACAATCCGGAAAAAAGTATGTGATTTTTAGTAGAACAAAATTCTAGTATCATAAGTTAAATATAAAGTATCCATTATATCATATAGTCCAGAACCTGCCCAAGCACAATTGTCCCGTACATAGATCTTGTGCTTTGAACAGCACAGTTTAACATTTTTCTATGGCTTAGGCTTCTACCACTTCCTTTGGAAGATGATTATTCGAGTTTCTCCCCCAACATTTGTAGGTGATTACTTCCTTGTTTAGCAGTTTAGCCAAATTAAAGAAATTTAGTTCTTTAAATCTTTCCTCATAAATTCATCCGGCCAGCCTGGTACAGTTTATATAAATCATTCACTGATTGCAGTGAATAATGATAGACAGACCAATAAGCTACTGCAATCTTTTATGTGTGTACACAAGTATTTTGGACAATTTTTTAAGTGGATGCTATTTGACCTACTTAAGTACCCTGCAAACAAATTTATAAACATACTAGATTTGTTATCTGACCCTTTTTGAGATTAATGATGTTTAGATTGATGGACAGTTGATCTGACAAGGTTCTTGGCTCAGAATCAGGCTACAGAGATGTAACACTACAGAGTTCAATATCTTGTGGAGAGTCTCAAGGTGGATGACAAGGATACTCACACTGAGGGAAAAGTAAAACCTTAGATATCTTTATTGAAATAATGAACAAAGACAGAAAGGATCCAAGTCACATAAAAAGGTAGAGAATACAATATTAGGGTTATCTGTGGTAGCATTCTTTGCATAAGCTCTTAGAAATGCATACTCAAACCCTTCCTTGAGGACCTGGTGGTAAGAGACAAAGGGGTCAGCCCTGTCTCTGGTATGCCGTAGTGTCTGATGGTCCAAGTTCCTCAATTAATTGAAGGATCAAGTAGTGGAAAGCAGACAGGGATTGAAGAAACCCAGAAAAGAACAAGCCCCAGACCACATGGTTGCTGCCCTGTTATAAGGCTTGAACATCATCCGCTCATGCTCAGTCTTCCATACCTAAATTTAGCCTTTTCACCAACATAATACGGAGGTGTATTTATTCTGTAGGTTAACATATTGATATGTGTAACTGCCATCTTAGCTTATTATCATACACATCACTTAAGCAGATTTGTGGTTATTACTTCCATTGTCTTTATGGTAGAATTTACTGGTACATTTTGACTCCTACCATTGAGCAAGCTCTCCTAACTTCCCTAAAGGTAACCTGTGATGGGATCTGCCCCATGCTGGTGGAGAAAGGGTTAAAAGCAGCCCTGAGGAGGCTGTGCAGCAGACAGCCAATAAGAGAGAGGCTGCAATGAGCAGTCAATGAGGGCAGCGCAGGCCCATATATAAAGAGGGCTGTAGGGCAGAGCGGGCAGTTAATTTTAATAATAATTGGAGATAGGTCTATCTCCTAGAACTGGAAGGGACCTTGAAAGGTCATTGAGTCCAGCCCCCTACCTTCACTAGCAGGACCAAGTACTGATTTTTGCCCCAGATCCCTAAGTGGCCCCCTCAAGGGCTGAACTCACAACTCTGGCTTTAGCAGGCCAATGCTCAAACCACTGAGCTATCCCTCCCCCTCTTGGGAGCCCAGGGAGAAAGGACTGGGTTCCTGAAGGGCTGACAGAACTGCCAGCACTCTGAACAGAGCAGTGCTGGGCTGGGTGAGGGAGCGAGAGGGCACTCCAGCCTGACTGGCTGAAAGACTGAAGTCCAGATACAGGGGCAGAGAAGGTGCTAGGGGTATGGTGAAATGGACAGTGGGGGTTGAAGGAGATGCAGCACATGGCTGCTGCCTAGAGGGTCTCTGGGTCAGAACCCAAGGTAGTGGGAGGGCCCAGGTCTCCTCCCCAGTACCACCACTGAGGAGAGTGGCCAGTGAAAGGTTGCAGTTTGCCACTGAAGCAAGTAGCTAGAACCTTAGGCTGCAGTCGGCCACGGAGGCAAGTGGCTGGACAGAGGACAGTTGTTCCCCCAGAATGGGGGGGGGGGGGGGGGGGATGGAATGGGGCACAGCAGGAGGGCTGTGTCCTGAAGAGGATGCTGCAATCCTTGAGGCAACGCAGGTCCGGAGCAGAAGTGACAGTGGCGAGACACCACTGGAGGAGGGCGCCCTGTGAAAAGACTGAGCTAATTCACAGAATAACCAGCAGGAGGCACCATGGTGGTGAGTCAGCACAATTACATAACCGTGAAGCCATTTATTTAAGACAAGGGTTATGCCATACTTAACCACACTTATGCTAATTTATGCTTAAGATAATGTTTTACAGGATACAGACCTGTAGGTTTCTTGTGTTTCAGCTGATGAAAGCCACTAAATATAATGAAGGCAAGTCAGGGAGTAATAGGCAAGCTTGCCCTACAGGCTACAGATTGTAACAGCCAGTGTTAAATATTTGACATGAAGCCTTTTAAACACAGTATTAGTTCATAGTATAAATTTATCACATTTAAAGAAATATACAGTAAGTACCATGAAAAAAATTACAGTCCTATTGAAAGCTTTGTGATTCCCTGTCGGCACTGGATGGCTCTCATAAGTTTACTCAGGGCCACAAGGTTAAGCTGATAGCAATGGAGACTGATTCAGGAGATTTCTAGTTCAACACATAAGTGGAAGGATACACTTGGGTTCTCATTTTGGGGGCTGAAAGTAGAAGTCTGTAGGGCCAAAAATTGCATAGCATGTTGAGAGAGTGGAAGATGAAGCATTTTTGAAGTCTTGGGCCATAGCTATGGGATAGGGCAGGAAAATCCTTTCGTCCTGTAATGTCCACAAAGTCCCAGTTAACAAAACTAATCAGGCTGTTCACCACTTAGAACGGGGATAGGCAACCTATGGCACGAGTGCTGAAGGTGGCACGCGAGCTGATTTTCAGTGGCACTCACACTGCCCGGGTCCTGGCCACTGGTCTGGGGGGGCTCTGCATTTTAATTTTAATTTTAAATGAAGCTTCTTAAACATTTTAAAAACCTTATGTATTTTACATACAACAATAGTTTAATTATATATTATAGACTTATAGAAAGAGATCTAAAAACATTAAAATGTATTACTGGCACACAAAACTTTAAATTAGAGTGAATAAATGAAGACTTGGCACACCACTTCTGAAAGGTTGCCAACCCCTGACTTAGAACAGTCTGGCTGCCTCATATTAGCCAAGGCTTGTAGAAGAGCTCTGTGTAAGTTGGAAAGCTGAAGCTGGTCCCATAAAAAATATTACCTCACCCACCTTATCTGTCTAATTGGGAAAGGCTTTTACTTATTTTTGGAGATTTTTCTACCAATTTGGGAATAAGTTCTATCTAATGAACAATTGTTTGTCCTTTGTCTTCACTTTGATCGTTTTGCCAGTTACCAACCTGTACCTTCAGATTTTGTATGTTTGGTTTTTTTTGGAGGGATAGTGGTGGTAAAGCAGTTCTACTATCTGCAGCCTTCTTACTGACCCCTTTCAATCTGGCTTTGAGTCTGGATACAGTCAGTATTTGTGCTGATTTCATTAAGAGACTGTCTGTCCTGTGAAGGACAAGATCAAGTGTCTATGCAGATTCTGGTATCGTTATGAAAGGCTGCTGATGGAGGAGCATAATTATGTGTTCCTTACTCAGTGAATCTTGGCAGTAACTGACAGAATCATGCCTGAGAAGCTCTACGATCCAGGACTGTATCACTGATGGAACAAAAGTGAGACTGAAAAAAGCGTTTCAGATCTGATTTCTTATTAAGGCATAGCTAGATGGTGGAGTGTTTTAAAGAAGATAAGTTTGTGCTTTGTGCAAGGGTTACACTAAAATCTAAAACACTTCTTTTGGATTTTTAGCTAATCTTGAATTCTCAGATAGCAGCAGTTGAGTCTGTCTAGGACATTGTGGTCTTTCCTTACTGCTGTCCTTGCCAGAATTATCCATGCTTTTTTGTTTTGTTTTGGGTTTTTTTGTATTCAACTCGGTAGCTACCCTTAAAAACTATTCAGAAATTTTTGCTAGCACTGGCTTGCTTAGTGGTGCTTCTTGAGTACAACAAATTACACCTAAACTGGCTACCAACTTGTTTCTGGCTGAGACTCAAGTCATTATGTATAAATTCCTACACTGCTTAGGGACCTGGTTTTCCGTAAGACCACCTCTGTCTTTATGCTCCATCTTAAGAGCTGAGATCAGTGAGGATGCTTCTGTTATACGTAAGAGATTTGACCTCTGAGGCTGAGCTCTCTCACTGGAGTATCCTCCACTGGTCCAAAGTAGTCTTTACTTCAGACCTTGAAAGTACAAAATAAGCAGGCTGTCTACTTACTCAGGCTTCTGCTTGAGGAATGACCTGATTAAGTGGAGTTTTTTGTGGTTAGGAACAAGTTCTTTTGAGGTCAAAATTACTTCTTTTTTTTGCGGGTTTTATTTATTTTTTAATTTATTTTATTGTTCAGTGTGGGCCTGATCCAATGCCAATAAAAGTTAATGGAGCAAAGTTTTACAAATGAAAAAATTAGATTCAATTGTCAAATGTTAATCACACTTCCATTTTAAGGTTTAAAAAAAATAATTTTAAAAGCGCTAGGTAGAAGCAAAAATTAAGTTTTTAGAAAGGGCCTTATGCAGTATGAAGTGGCCTTATTTGCTTCCCTGTGATATCTCAAAATACGTTCTTGTGAATGTGTAAATTACTTTACAGTCTGAGATAGTGTCATTTTAAGCAAAAGTTAAATATTCATGTTTCAGTTACAGTACCTGCAGCATACTATTATGGCAATTATAACACACACTAAGGTCTAAAAGCACAAACAGAGAGAAAACGCACACAAAGTAAATTTTAAATGATCATTCTTTCATTGGACAAAGAGCTGCTTCATAATGACAGAGACATCCCTCGAGGGAGGCGCGCAGGGCACAGGCGCCAGCTTTTTCCTTTACCCAGAGGTGCTCAACTCCTGCTCAGCCCCAGGCCTCACACTCCACCCCTTCCCCCAAACCCCCATCTCTGCTCTGCCTCTTCCCACCCAGTTCTGCCCCCTCCCCAGCCTCATTCCATCTTGCCTGTTTCCACCCAGTTCCGCCCCTGTCCCTCTCAGTGCCTCTTCCACGCCTCAGAACAGCTGATGGTAGCTGCTGGGACACACCGGGAGGGAGGGGTAGGAGTTGACTGGTGGTGCCGCCGGCAGGTGGGAGGTGCCAGGGGGTGGGTGGAGGAGGGAAGCTAGCTGCCGATTTTTTTCTGTGGGTGCTCCAGCCCTGGACCACCCACAGAGTTGGTGCCTATGCGGAGAGCATGAGAGAGCTCATTACAGCTGAGTTGGCCCAGCTGCAGGGTCAGTTACAGTACATGCCTTAAGGACCTCATAAGAGTGGAAGATCAGTGCAATTTCATTCCATCCTACCCTACTCCCCTGTCACACCTCTTACCCTCAGTTGAAAGCTGAGACAGGAGACTGCCTCCAAGTGAGTTTCCACCAAAAGAGTTTCCCTTCACAAGGGATATTACTTATCACCAGAATCCTGCCCCTTTGTGCCATCTGCGCAGTGCAACAGTGTCACATCATAGTGGACAATCTGGCCGTAGACATAGTGCCCTGTGCACATGACTCAAAAGAACTCCTAAACCTAAATCTTGGGATTATATACCAATTTCTTCCATGGTCTTAGAAAAGTCATGCACCTAAATTTCAGTCAATACTGAAATGAGATTAAGGTTTTCCTATCTCACAAGATTATGAAGACTGTTGAAGATGAAAAAATCCTATACAATTACTACCTATGATTATCCTGAGTGTCATATCCTGCTCAACAAAATGCCTCAGCATGTTTCCTCCCAACATCACACCCATCACTGAATTGTCCTGGAGTGTGGAGCCTGTGTAGAATAGGAAGATATGGTCCACTTCCTCTCCCACCCTCCAAAGATGCCATGTTTTAATGGTGCAATACAAAATAAGGGCTTTTAAATATATTATACATAAGCCATTGTACCTTTAATTTGTATGCACAACTACAACTGCATGTGAAAAATTGAACTAACTATCTAAGGCAGTGGTCCCCAACCTTTTTTGTCTGGTGGTCGTCGGACAACAAGCCACCGAGGACCATGGCAGACAAGCATCCACCGAAATGCCACCAAGAAGCAGCGTCATCAAGAGGCATTGCTGCCAAAATGCTGCTGAAAATCAGCGGCATTTCAGCGCCGCCGCCTCTTAATGATGCCACTTTTCAGCAGCATTTTGGCAGATGCTTGTCCGCCGGCCAGTACGCGGGTGCAGATAGATGCCCCAGCGGGCATCATGGGGGGACCGCTGATCTAAGGTATTTATATGGCTCCCATCAACATAGTACCTGAGTGCCTCGCAATCTTAAGTTTTTATCTTCGCAAACCCACTGTGAGGTAGGAATTGCTATTATCCCCATTTTACAGAAGGGAATGAGGCACACAGAGGCTAAGTGACTTGATCAAGGTCACACAGGAAGTTTGTGGGAGAGCAGGGAATTAAACCCAGGTATCCTCAAATCCTAAATTAGCATCCTATCCACTGGGCCAACCTTCTGCTTTAATTGTTCAAGCAAATGGTCAGCTATGCATCTACATGGCCATTTTGCCAATCTGTAGTAAACTGAAGTGTAAATTAGAAACAATTGTATATGCAGTTTAAAAAAAATCAACCCAGTTAAGATTTATCATTCAACTTCTATAGAATTAGCTATAAATAAATCTAGGTTATTTATGCTTGAAAGGATTAGATTGTAATCAGTAAATGTCATTAATAAGGAATTGAGAGGAAGGTGGTGATCACAGAGAATCTGATCTTCACAGACCTAACAAGAGACAGTAAATAACTGACATGATAAAACCCTTCAATCCGTTTTTGATAGTCAGTCAGCACTACTAATACACACAAACCCAAGCTCTGTAAATGTGAGAGCTAACCATACCTGTGAGAGAGACGAAATACGACAGTGAGAGGTGCTCCACTGGAGAGTGGAGTGTTGCGATTCGTGCCAGGGAACTGTTTATGGGCCTTGCCTGGGGCTCTAGTTTTGTATCAGCCTGGTTGAAAAGTGTGAAGATCCACCCCTCCAGTGGCAGTAAAGGGGAAGAGAATTTATGTCTATATACTGCTCCTCCAGAGACTCCTGACTGTTGTTAGGAAAGAGGCCACAGCTTTAAAATGGGACAATAATGCTAACCCGTGTTTGTAAAATGCTTTGAGATCTATGGAGAAAACTATTATGTTTTATTAGTAGTAGGAGAGGTCTGATAAACTGAAGCTCCAGCTCCCATTAGCAGTTGGAAGGTGCAAAGAGTCTTGTGCTCTCTCTCTCTCTCTCGCCTTCCAAGCCTCCCGCCTGCTCTGACAGCAAAGAGGTCTTTGTTACTGTATCCTTCCCTGCTCAGCCTCCATTTTTGGTGTCCTCTTCCTCCTTGGTTAACTCTAGTACCTCCTTTCCCAAGCAGCACTGTGACATTGACAAATTTCTTGACAGGGTTTACTTTAGTTTCTGGGTTTATTCTTCTGGATCCACAGGGTTCTGAATAGCAGCAATAAAATTGACTAGAATCTTATTAATGTCACTCTGCTATTGCTTGGTAGAACTCTGAGCAGCAAATGTACTAGAGACGTTTGTCTGCTGGCTGAGGAGAACACTGCTTTACTTTATTATCTTTACAAAAGTACCAAATACACGTTTATTTTAAAATTATTATTAAATTCTACAGAAATTGTTAGCTTAGGCCTCCAAACCCTAATAAAAGATTCCTTCTCCTCACTGGCAAGTATGTGTCTTTTTAATATCACTTTTAACTATATCTGTTCACACCACAGTAACATTGTACAAGATAGTCAGTGAAGCTTGAGAATGTCACGTGAAAGATGTGCTACAGATGCACTAACAGCAGTGTAGTCCTTCCTCTTTCGTCTTTCCTCCCATCCCTCCTTTCTATTCACTACTGCTGTTACATCTAAAATATATATTATACTTTTTGGGCCCAAGATTGTGTCTGAGTTTCCCTTGTGATGCACACATCTTTGGGCACTGTAGCATAGTCACTTTGCTTTTACAAACTACTTACTCATTAAAATACATGGTTGGTACTTACGGCTCGTGCTGCTAATGTCATTAGTACTCCTGTTAAAAATGTTAAATAATATCCTGGGTACACACCATGCCAAATGGCTGAAAGGATGAAGGTCTGGATCGTAGGACTGAAGGAAGCTCGCTCATAGCATACTCTAACAAGTAAAGTAAATGTATTAAAGGCAAAAGGTATAAGGGAGAGAAGATGATCAACAATAGTGCCAATAACTATTTAAAACCTAGCAAGCCATAGATTAAATAGCAGTTGCTATTTGATTACATAGTTCTATTGAATCTTGGACTTAAACGTTAACATATTACGATTTACAGAAAACGCTGTAACTTTACACTCTGCTTTGATACCAGATCTCAATGCTACTATGTATGCTTCTTCATAATGGTGTGACACCACTTCCGAGAGGCAGAACTCTACTGGTTAGCTGCTGTAGCTGGACGGGAAATGTATTACCTGTCCAATGACATTTTTTGAGATTTTGAAAAAAAGTTCCCATCCCAAACTAGGATGAAGTTGTTCATGAACCAAAAAATCGGAACAAATTCAGACTGGGTCAATTGAAATGTTTAATTGCAATAATTTCAAAACATTTAGTTTCAATATTGACCTTTAGTTACTTTAAGCCTTTTTTCTATACTATAAATTAATTTAATTTTGAAATGAAGTCATTATGATCCCCAAACTGGAGCTTTTCCAGAAATAGGAAAACACGGAAATGGGACATCTCAACAATGTACATTGTTTTTTCAAAATGGGAAACTTATTAAAACCAACTCTTTGCAGCAGTTTTGTTTTTGATGAATTGGAATTTTCTGATTTAAAAAAATTGTTTTGTTGAAAAATTCCCAACCAGCCCTAGTAGGGAGTATGTCTCTAGACCCTCGGCTATATGTGCAACTGCACCTTCATGCTGACTTCTCTGGCAATAAATTCTATGACATCATGAGTTTGGCTTGCAAATAGGTGTTTACATTAGCAGACATAGTTTGATCTTCCCTGCAATAAAATTTAAATTATTAAAACTTTTCAGGGATGGAACAAATGTTTGGGGAGGAGGGTGTACCCCCCTCCACACACCCTCTTGTAAGGAGAGCAAGTTTGAGGGATATACTCTACTCTCTGGAGGAGGCAGTTGATGGTGTGTTCCACTATTTGAAGAGCGGGTTTACATTTGCTGGGAGCACTTTCCCTGTTATAAGCCATGTTGGACTTGGAAGGAGGAGTTTGATTAAACAGAACAACTACAAAGCCATAGAGTTCCTAGTATGCATCAGTGCCCTAGATCTGGTATCACAGCAGGACTGTAATACTTGCTCTGAGAATGAGTATCAATCTACTCTACAGGCTTTATTCCACATCTCCATCTTAACATTGGAAATGCACTGCTAATTCAAGAGGCCAATCCAGCAGAATACATATGAATCAACCACAGGTTGCAGAAGACTGCAGTTACTGTCTTTACATGAGTTGTCTATTCAGAGATGCTAGTCATCTTTTGCATAGGGCCAAAACTTAGGAAAGACGTCTTCACAACTAGAAGTTACTTCATAGAACAGGAATCTTATATAAATTAGCTTCTCCTGCTTACCAACATCCAATTTCCTGGATGTGTGGCTATCAAGTTTCTGCAGTCCAAAGTGTTTAGTAAAGGCATACGTAAGGCTCCAAGATGGCGGTCTACCCAGACTGCCAGCTATTAATAAAGTTCATCTCCTGAGGGGAAAATGGACCTGCCTCAATATAATTGCCCAGAAGGATGGGCATTTTCTGCGTTCTATTCACCTAGCTGAAAAGTGGGATATTTCATTTGGCTCTATTAATCCTCCTCAAAACAATTCCAAGGGGGAACAGCAGGGAAGCATTAGCCCATTGGGAACCATCTCTTATTTCTGGCCAAGTCAGGAAACAGTGAATCTGCCAATTACATAAGGGTACTGAACAAGACAATGTGTACACAGTGTATTCTCCCAACTGCATTCCCATGTAGTTTAAAGCTTACAGTGTAGTTTCTAGGAAGGAAGAGGGTGCACACAGTTCCCATTCATAATACAGGGAAGATTCTGTGACTGAATAGCTAAAAAAGCTCACAGGGTCCTCCACAGACCAGCAGCCAGAGGCAGATAATGCTATAATTAAAGCGTAGCATCGATTATGCAGCTGCATTGGTTTAGGATCTCTAATAACAAGTATTCATAGATTATTTTTAAAGATAAGTAATAAAGAAACTTCAAAGTAGAAAAGTTTTCTTTTAAATACAGTACCTTTTAAGCCAAAGAGCTGTTTGAATATTCCAGTTATCAAGAAACATCTTGAAACTTGTTGAAAACTATAAAATCAAAACATTAATTATTTCTGCAAAACGTAAAGAGGCCATGTTAAAGACTCATGCTATATTTCAGAATAGTGTGATACACAAACCAAGTATTCTTTGGGGATGAGCTGAATAAAGACAGCAGGAATTTACTCAACCACTCTATTATGGGCCTGCTTTTATTCCTTAATTTGTAACTCTACATTTAGAGTATTCATAATCACAAAAAATCCCACAAGCTGGTTGGCTTGCAGAAGATATCCAAAATGTATGTGATTTGTCACTCCTTCCCCCAGAGGCTGATTGTTACCTCTGATTTGTGACACCTTTGTAATCCTGAGAATAGAAAAGTATAAGACAATTTAATGCCTTTAAAATTTTCTGCATTAGCACAATTTTATCTGAAAGAGCCATGAACAAACCTCTATATGCTGGATTCTCAGATTTGATATTAAATCCCAGCATGATGCTCCATTTTTGTCATATCCTCTAAAACCAAACCCCGCTGCATTATTAATTGCATCTGCTGCAATGAAACAAGAGAAAACAATTGACGTAAGTAGTTACAAATTGCCTACATTACAAATATTGTGCATCATATGAAAAGTACTTTGTACATGTGATTTGTTGTATTAATGTACTTTTTGGCTGTATATTTAAATGTTTAGAAGCACCTAGAGTCACTGGATTAGGCACTTAACTATCAAGAGAAAAGAATAAGACAAATAAGCATATAGGTTTGCAAACCAAGTCATTTTCAATCTTAAAATAATTTTTATAAAAAAAGAAAATCAAACAGGCATATAACACACCATCAGTTTCACAATGTAGGCACCGTCTCCTATCACAGGACATTTATTTCTATTTGGTCTTTTCTTTGTACTTGGGAGAGGGTATCTTTGCCTTCCAATATGCCTGTTCGATCAAACTGACAGAGGAACCCATTCAAGCTCACTGCGATGCATGGTATTAACTACCACCCAAAGAGAACAGAAAAATTGGAATTTGATCAGTTTTATTTTGAATATAAACTGAACTCAATTTAAGGTTACAAAGCACAGGCGTATCCACTGGTTGCAGGGGTTTGAGAAAGTGTCCCAATGTTCAGATATCTTCCTTCACTTATGAGGGATACCTGAGCTAAATATGTAAATACAAAAAGGAAATTGTCTCACTGCATGATGTTTCAGATAGCATACCAAAGTCTCATGCTCTAAATATGTGCCTGTTAAAAATCAATGGGGGGAAAATCAACTACTGAAAAGGACATGATTTCTAATGTGTACTCAAAATTTCTTCTAATAGTACAAGTCCTGATATCAGGACAGCCCACAGTTCCTTTCTGATACAAGTGAAGTTTGGGAGGAAATATCAAAACATATTATAGAAAATGTGCAAATGTGTGGCCAAATGAAAAGAGGGAATGATGTGCCAGAGGCAGTGAAGAAGGAAAGGTTTAAGTAATGGCAGAAAATAAAAATGGTGGAAAGTTATAAGGAATGCAAGCTTGTAAAGATAACACTACAAAGAGCAGATGCAGAAACTAAGGGTCAGATATTTAAAGACTTGTAAGCAGTCCTACTGATGAAGGAAGGGGGAAAAGGAATATATCAATTAGCCAACAATAGGCATAGAAGCACAGAGAACTTGGGAACTGTAAAGTGTGTCCAAGATGAAAACGGAAGAGTAGTAGTGGAAGATGGTGATATCACTAGGAGGTGGTAGCTGTTTTATGAGAAGCTGCTCAGTGAAGACAATGTGAAGAAACCACCTAAGGAAGTATGTGCAAGAAACAGTCTCACAAGACTTCTCTTCATTGTGGAGACTCAGACAGGGTTCAAGGTTACAAAACTGGTAAGGCAGTGGGACCAGCCAACATACCAGTTGAGCCATTAAAAAACATTAGACCATGAGGGGATGGGGACAATGATGATCTTTTTCAATTTAATTTTCTGCACTGGAAAAAGGCCAGTGAGTCGAGGAAGATCACACTGGTTCCTATCTTTAAGTGTAAAGGAGATGTGCAAGAAAGTAGTACTTACCAACCCATCAAATTAATGAGTCACACTTTGAAATGGCTGGTAAGAATAATAGAGAAAAGACTTCAGGAGGAGCTGGAACATCAAATAAGCAACAACTAATTCAGGTTTATGCAAGGAAGGTCAACATAGGATAGAGTGTTTTCATCCCAAATATTACAGCAGTACAGAGAGAAATGCAAAGGATTGCACTTAGTGTTTGTGGATTCAGAGAAGGCTTATGAGACAGTTCCTAGAGAACTGTTATGGAGATGCCTGTGGTCATGCAAGAGACATATGTTAAAACTATCATGGACATGTATGAGAGTAGCACAACGATAGTGAGAAGCAGCAGTGGCTACAATGAATCATTCACTGTGGGGATAGGTCTACATAAAGGATCAGCCATAAACCCATTCCTAGTTCCGATTATAATAAACACATTGATGCAGGAGATTAGGGGAGAGGCTCCCTGGAGCATGGTTTTTGCTGACAGGTCGTGCCATGAAAATAAATACAAACTGGAAAGGGATCTAGAACAATGGAGAGCTACACTAGAAGAAAATGGCTTACAAAAGACAGAATACATGTAAAGTTTAATTGAGAGGGACAATGAGAAATCAATAAAGTTAGATGGTATAGAGTTAAACTCTGAACCTCAGTTCAGTGTTGAGCCATGATGAGAATGTGGATGCAGATGTTAGGAGCTGCATGAAGAGCAGGTGCTGTAAATGCAGGGAGTTGATGGGGATTATATGTGCCAAGTATACTAAAGAGCAAAGTGTACAAGATCATGATTAGGCCAGCCATGACATAAGGGTTGGAACACTGGTCAATGAGGAAGAGAGAAGAACACTACTTCATACTGCCAAAACAAGAATGCTCAGGTGAACACTGAGTAAGACAACAGCTGCTAAGCTATGCAATTAAATGGCATGAGCTACGATGCAGGCAGCCTCCATTATGGAAAAGTTGAGGGAGTACAGGTTGAGATGGCCGGGTCACATAACATGGCAAGATGTGAGATACGTTGGCCAGACAGTACAAGAACTAAGTCATGAGCCAAAGAACTAGATGCTGAAGGAAGACATGAAGGAGGTTGGCGTCATCTTGCATGGCACATTTAAGAAGAATGCTTAAAGATGAAGAACAGGAACCGCTGACCTGATTGACAGGGCAAGGTAAAGGAAAAGAACACTAGTTACAGCAGAATAAGCACCTGCAGAAAAGGACCTAGGGGTTACAGTGGACGAGAAGCTGGACATGAGTCAACAGTGTGCCCTTGTTGCCAAGAAGGCTAACAGCATTTTGGGCTGTATAAAGAGCAACACTGCCAGCAGATCGAGGGATGTGATCATTCCGCTCTATTCGGCCTCATCTGGAGTACTGTGTCCAGTTTTGGGCCCCACACTACAAAAAGGATGTGGAAAAATTGAAAGGAGTCCAGCAGAGGGCAACAAAAATGATTAGGGGGCTCGAGCACATGACTTATGAGGAGAGGCTCAGTGAATTGGGCTCATTTAGTCTGCAGAAGCGAAGAATGAGGGGGGAAATTTGATAGCTACTTTCGACTACCTGAAAGGGGGTTCCAAAGAGGATTAATCTAGACTGTTCTCAGTGGTTGCAGATGACAGAACCAAGGAGTAATGGTCTCAAGTAGCAGTGGGGGAGGTTTAGGTTCGATTTTAGGGAAAGCTTTTTCACTAGGAAGGTGGTGAAGCACTGGAATGGGTTACTAGGGAGGTGGTGGAATCGCCTTCCTTAGAGGTTTTTAAGGTCAGGCTTGACAAAGCCCTGACTGGGATGATTTAGTTGGAGACTGGTCCTACTTTGAACAGGGGGTTGGACTAGATGATCTCCTGAAGTCCCTTCCAACCCTGATATTCTATGATAATAACCTTCCCTTCTTCTTTGAAAAATTGCCTCTAACCTGTGTTAGTTCAGTATGAGTCTAGAATAAAACCAATATTATACAAATAAAAACAATATATTTAAGTTGCAACAGGAAATAGAAATTTAGAAGACAGAACACTGGAAGTATACTACTGTGCTAAAATAAGTGTACTTTACATGATAGTGGAATATGTCTAAAATTCTTAACCTTTTTATTCCCCTTTTCTTAACAGCTGCCCTAAGGCAACCTAACTTCCTTTTCTCACTAATCCACATCCATGATGTCAGGCAACTCAGTGGGATAATTTTTTCCCCTTTTTCTCAGAGGTCACATATGAAAACTTTCCCCTTTTATATCTATTGCTACCATTTGCACAACACATTTCCTCCGTCAGGGAGAGGCTACACCAGGGATTGGCAACCTTTGGCATGCAGCTCGGCAGGGTATGCACCCTGGTGGGCTGGGACAGTTTGTTTACCTGCCGCGTCTGCAGGTTCGGCCGATCGCGGCGCCCATTGGTCGCTGTTCACCGCTCCAGGCCATTGCGGGCTGTGGGAAGCGGCGCGGGCCGATGGATGTGTTGGCTGCCGCTTCCCGCCGTCCCCATTGGCCTGGAGCGGTGATCTGCAGCCAGTGGGAGCTGCGATTGGCCGAACTTGCACACGCAGCAGGTAAACAAACCGGCCTGGCCCGCCAGGGTGCTTACCCTGCTCAACTCCGTGCCAAAGATTGCTGATCCCTGGGCTATACATTTCACTCAGTTATTCAGCTGTCAAGGAAGTCTGACACCCCTTAGCTAAGAGGTTCTTCTGACCTCTACTGGCCCACAAGACAAAATTTGTAATATTTTTTTTTAAAAAAGAGTACCCTAACCTAATAAATTATCATCATATTCTATAGCACCACCAATGAACAATTATTAAATTAAATTTTGTAAATAAGGAGAGAACCTGCTGCTCTATTTGAGGCCAGACATAAGAAATATCACCTTGTCACACTTTTTTAGGATCAAGTTAGAAATACAATACCAGAAAGTAACACCAATTCCATAACAACTTCCTAACTAAAAGAGGAAACAGTGCTGATAGCATACACATCAGTATGCATTTTAACATATTTGTAAAAGAGCTTTAGCATTTGCAAGGGATAAAAATAGATAAAACCCCCAAAGCATTACATTCAGGAAAACACCAGTGTCATCATGGATTCTGCTCAGGCCCTTAGAGCAGTTACAATGAAGTAGTAGCAGCAAAAGAGGGCAAGAACTAAATGAAGCACTGATCCAATAAAGTTTATGTCCTTTCATATTTTATCAAAGCCAGGCTGGTTCAACTCTGCTAGCAGACATTGTACAGACAGAACCCGCTCTGAGGAGATACCCCAACAGTGCAAGTTTAGGCACTTTTCAGCTGGCTTCCATCCTTGACAGATGATAATACTGGTGTTTTTAGGCACAATATTCCAAAGTATGTCATTCTTCAACAAACCCTAGACTTATTTTGTACCCAGACAAGCTGAAAATACTTCATTCACTGAGCAGGAATTAAACTAGCAGCTGAAAGTGAGTCATTCTTTTCTACTAAATTCCTTACTGCATTGGTTTCCCCTCAGTTTTCATGCAGAGTTATGCAACAAATATATAATAAACAAAATATATAATCAAATATATATAATAAATATTTCCATGGCACAAACTTCTGGAAGTTGAATATTTTTTCCCTAAATGACTTGGAAAGGAAAAATATTGTTTAAAATACAACATCCATTTAGTGCCTCAAACAAGGGCAATATATATATATTCTGCTTTTAGCTGGTCATTAAAGTTTTTAATAAGATCAAGGTGAAATGTTTACCATCAATACAGGAAACAACTGCACTTTATGTTGCAGTTATTGCTGACCATATTACTATACACTACAATATCCATATTGAGTTTTATGCAATTTGTTCTTGCAACTGGGCTATTCTAAATAGGATTTTTTTTGGTCACTGACTCATAGACTTATAGGTCAGAAGGGACCAATATGATCATCTAGTCTGACCTCCTGCACAAAGCAGGCCACAGAACCCTACCCATCCACTTTTATAACAACCCCTAACCCATGACTGAGTTATTGAAGTCCTCAAAATTGTGGTTTGAAGACCTCAGCTGCAGAGAATCCACCAGCAAGAGACCCATGCCCCACGCTGCAGAGGAAGGCAAAAAACCTCCAGGGCCCCTGCCAATCCGCCCTGAGGAAAAATTCCTTCCCGACCCCAAATGGCTATCAGCTAAACCCTGAGCAGTTGGGCCAAGACTCACCAGCCAGCACCCAGGAAAGAATTCCTCTGCACTAACTCAGATCCCATCCCATCCAACATCCCCTCACAGGACATTGAGCAGACTTTCTGCTGATAATCCAAGGATCATTGCCCAAATTAACTATCCCATCATATCATCCCCTCCATATACTTATCAGCTTAGTCTTAAAGCCAGATAAACTTTTGCACCCACTACTTCCCTTGGAAGGCTGTTCAGAACTTCACTTCCCTAATGGTTAGAACCTCGTCTAATTTCAAGTCTAAACTTCCTAATATCCAGTTTGTACTCATTTTGTCCTTGTGCCTACATTAGTACTAAGCTTAAATAATTCCTGTCCCTCCCTAAAGTTAATCCCCTGATAATTTATAAAGAGCAAGCATATCCCCGGAGCCTTCTTTTGGCTAGGCTAAACAACCAACTTTGAGTCTCCTTTCATAAGGCAGGTTTTCCATTCCTCGGATCATCCTAGTAGCCCGTCTCTGAACCTGTTCCAGTTTGAATTCATCCTTCTTAAACATGGGACACCAGAATGCACACAATATTCCAGGTGGGGTCTCACCAGTGCCTTATATACAGTACTAACACCTCCTTATCGTTGCTGAAATACCTCGCCTGATGCATCTAAACCGCATTTGCTTTTTTAATGGCCATAATCGCATTGGCGGCTCATAGACATCCTGCTATCAACCAATACCTAAGGCCTCTCCTCCTCTGTTGCTTCCAACTGATGGGTCCCCAATGTATATCTAAAATTCTTATTATTATCCCTAAGTGCATGACCTTGCACTTTTCACTATTATATTCATCCTATTACTATTACTCCAGTTTACAAGGTGGTCCAGATCTTCCTGTATAGATATCCCGGTCCTTCTCTGTGTTAGCAATACCCCCCAGCTTGTGTCATCTGCAAACTTTATTAGCACATTCCGCTCTTTGTGCCAAGGTCAGTAATAAAAAGGTTAAATAAGATTGGTCCCAAAACCGATCCTTGAGGGACTCCACTATAACCTCCTTCCAGCCTGACAGTTCACCTTCAGTTGACCGCCTGAAGTCTCCCCTTTAACCAGTTCCTTATCCACCTTACAACTTTCATATTCATCCCCATCTTTTCCAATTTAACTAACAGTTCCCCATGTGGAACCAGTCAAATGCTTACTGAAATCGAGGTAATTAGATCTACCGCATTTCCTTTGTCTAAGTAATCTGTCACCTTCTCAAAGAAGGAGATCAGGTGGTTCGGCACGATCTACCTTTAGTAAATTCATGTTGCAATCGTCCAATTATCATTGACCTCAATGTCCTTAACTATTTCTCCTTTTGACTTTCTCCTTTTGACTGCAAGGAAAAGGTTTAGAATGGCTATAAATGAGTGTGAAAAGTAAAGTACATAAGTCTTAAAATGCACTATGCAATTAAACTATTTTTCTGAAAAATTTAAAGGGATAAAAATACTATTTCTCATTCAAATATATCAAATACATGTTTTATGGAGATATCTATTCATCGGGCCCTAGAATCTAGTTTGCAAAATACACTCCATGCTTAAATTTATGTTAATGGGCAACTATAAAATAAACCCATTCATTGTCTCTTGCCTAAAGTCTCAGTTCTAAAATTAGTTCTTTCTAAGTCTCCAAGAGGGCACACTCACTTTTAAATTCATACCCAACATACAGTACTCTTAACTGTAAAGAAAAGTATAAACACATTTTTTGTTGCTTACCTAAAGTCCATGCAAAATAGTATTTGGGCCTGGCAGCCATCAGAGACACATACAGGTAGATAATCCTCATAGGCAAAGAAACTGTAGCTCTGAAGTTATCATCAATGTTGTATTCCACAGGTAAAGTTTTTGTGACAGTCATATGAAATAATAAGGAGAGCCCACAGATTAAGAGTTTCTGTGTCACAGCTATCTGAAAAGCGCAATATAGGAGAGTTTGTGAGCTTCATCTTTTTTATTAAGTTTTCTGAAACAAAAGTAATTGATAATCTTCTCTAAATAGGTGTAGAAAAGTGTGTCACTTCCTGATAAACATCTATGAACTTTAAATTTTTACTGACATTTACAAGCTAAAAGGGTAAAAGGAAAAGGAAATATTCCTGCCTGGATTATGCTATGACCCTCCCTTCTTAAAGTAAGAATTGTTAAATCAAAGTCTGACAGTAATTAAGAACCTTGAAAAATCCCTTGAATAAATGGGAACACCATTAATACTTCCAGCTTTTCATAATGGTACCAAGAATTATCTAAACAGATAAAAATTAAGATGTCATTATCAAGATTATCAATTGGTCATTTGAGGTTAGTGCATCTTTTTCACAAAACCCACTGACAGACAGTGGCAAAGAGTCCCCTTCTCCACTTTTAAAGACATACCACTCAAACATCAACTGGAGTTTATTCAAGCATATAAGTACTAGTATCTCCTTGTTTTCAGTTCCTTTTCAGCACCTTTTAGAAAGACAAGATGTAAAATGTTGTCCAAATCAATATGTTAAGCACCACTGTGGAGGATGTTTCATAGTATGATATACAAGATTTGAAATTATAACAATTTCTAAATGTATTTAACTGGGATTTACAATGGAATCCTTCCCTCTGGTTTTATGAGGCCTTGTTTTCCAGCTAGAGTGACCAAGGCAGAAGAAGGTCAAGTAACTCACCCAAGGACACACAGATTCTGACCCAGTATCCCTCAAAGCCCAGTCCTTTTGCTCTTGCCATTTTTTTTTAAGAAAATGTAGATCGGGTTCCATTATAAAATGAGCACAAGAATAGATGCTGGAACTAGGGTTGCTGGGGGTGCAGAGCACCCCCTGGCTTGAAGTGGTCTCCATCATATACAGGGTTTACAGTTGGGTTCAATGGCTCTCCGCATCCCCACTATACAAATTGTTCCAGCACCCCGGCACATAATGAGTAACACATAACATTTGCTGTTTTAAATACATAGTCTGCTCTGTATACCAAGGACAAAAGGTCCCATATGATGTGTAAGTTGCTGAAGTATCTTTCATATACTAAAGAAGCACCTAAAGTGTCCATGCACAAGTTAATCATTGAAGAGCTACAGTCATTTAGGCTCTACTTGTATTCAAAATTCTCCATTTCTCTCAATAGTTTAATTGAGACTAAAATATGGATATACATTTACCATTATAATTCTATTATTATTGAATTTGCCAGGAAAATAATTAATGTGGCCTGATTTTGGCTATAAAAGTGTTAGAACAGATAAGTAATAGCTAGTTCCTTGTTCTCTCCACCATACTTTCAATATTTTCCCATACTTTCAGAGACAATGTCCTATTTCAAATATTGTGTAACTATAAACATAAAGATGTAAGATAACAAGGTAACTTCACCACCGCCATGAATGAAAATACTTAAAAATAAAACAGTAATTAAGTGATCAATTTTGTTTTCCCAGCTTAGATATTACTGTCTCTCCTTCTTCCCACTCAACCACTCTGTTCTCTACTGTGCCTTCTGTTCAAGTTGTTTACCTTTCTTGTGTGATGTGCAAAGTGACAGCAAAAGATTGCTATAATCCTGATATTTCACATGTCAACAGGCAGCACTTCAGAGATCAAGATTTTAGCAAGCTTTATTTTGCTGGCCTAACGGAAGTGTATTAATAAGAGGCCTGATGAATTCATCACATCCAATAATCCACAAGTAATGCTGCTTCCAGGAGATGGAAAGAACTACTGCAATAACACCCAACAATTTTCAAAAGACAATTTGTAGACCATTACTGCATAAGGAAATCAATACTGATGATTTTGATGTAGGAAATTCATTAGGCAAGAGATAAACCAAACAGATAACAGGATTTGAGAGCCATTCTTTAGCATAACAGGAAAGCACTATTAGGAGAATCCTTGTAATTTAGATTTTATTTTCTCTTAGCTACTACACGCAGATTTAGTTTTCCTTTCTTTCAAACTTAACTCAAAAGTGGAGGTTAAAAGTGAGAATGTTCCGTCAGTAACAAGATCATATGTGGTAAATAAGGGGTTAAGTAAAACTATGAGGAATATTATGTATGTCTGATATAAAAAAAAACGTGCATACTTCACAGAGATTCTATCTTGGGAGAAGATTTGGAGGGGGGGGAACCAAGTCGGATAATCAGCTGAACATGAGCTTACTGTGTGATGTTATGGCCAAAAGAGCTAATGTAATCATTGGATGCATAAACATTCGAACAGAAGTAAAGAGGTTATTTTACTTTTTAATTTAGTTCTGGTGCAACCATTGCAGTAAATACTGTGTCCCATTTTAGTGTCCACAATTTGAAAAATACGTTGATAAATTGGGGAGGGTTGAGAGAAGAGCCATGAAAATGATTAAAGGATTAGAAAACATGCCGAACAGTGAAAGACTAAAGGAGTTCTTTTTGTTAAGCTAAATAGAACGAAGGTTAAGGGATAACTTGATCACGCAGTCTATAAGTACCTACATGGGGAACAAATATTTGATAACAGGCTCTTCAGTCTAGCAGAAAAGGTATAATACAATCCAATGGCTGGAAGTAGAAGCTAGCAAAATTCAGTTTGGAAATAAGGTATAGATTTTCTTGAAAGAGCACTGCCTTGTAAGATGGGTTCCTGGAAAGGAATGGGGTAGGTGGTGGAAGAAGTGGATGGAGAGGAATTGAACAGAATATCCCAATCTCATAGTGCTCAGGACACATTTGGCTATCATTATAGCTTCCTAAACACTGAGGAAGTGGGACAATCTGTCCCAAAATGGAGAGGAAATAGCAGAATGATCATTCATGACTATCACTGTCCTTGAGAGAGATGCTAAATGTGCTGCTTCTGCTCCGCTGAGTGAGGACAGATACAGGCTGGCTGGTTTTAGTTAGAGTTGGAGAAATCCTTCTTTGACTTCTGCTTCCTCCTCAAAAAGTCATGTTGCCTTTGTGGATATCCAGGTTGTCTATAATATTGCTAGGAGCACTGCTGTTGCAGTGCCCTATGCTGACACCTCTTGGGGGATGAGAAATATGCTCCCAACAAATGGAGTCTTTAAATGAATGCAAAGTCTCAGTTTTGTAGGAAAAGAAAAACTGACCATCAAAAGGGAGATCATCTAAGATTTGCTGGTGTCAGAGGTTATACCACAGTTTTGTAACCAGGAAGCTCTCCTCATTGTTATTGCAGAGGCTATCACTCAAGAAGTATCTGCCACATCAAGTGCACCCTGGGGTGGCCACCAAGCGTTCTTCTAGCAGGAAAGTCCTAAATTCTTCCCATGCATCTTCCAGCAGCTTGTCAGTAAATTCAGCGATACAAATTCACATTTAGTTAACAGTGCCTGTTGGTAAGCTATACACCAGGAGAAAGGACGTGTAACAGATTTTTCTCCCTAGCAAATCAAGTCTCTTGGACTCTTTCTTTGGGAGTTGATTTGATCTTCCCTCCCCAAATTATTAAATAATCAGTTTGTAAGCAACTAGAGGATAATAGGGTCACAAGTAATAGCCAAAGGATCTGTCAAAAACAAATCATGCCAAACCAACCTAATTTCCTTTTTTGACAGGATTACTACTGGATAGGAGGTAGCAGCAGACATCATATTTCTTGATTTTTAGTAAGGTTTTTTATACAATTCTATATGACATTCTCATAAGGAAAACATGAAAATATGGTATAAATGAAATTACTATAAAATGGATGTACAACTGGTTAAAAGACTGTACTAAAAAAGTAGTTATCAATAGTTCACTGTCAAACTGGAAGCGTACATTTAGTGGGATTCCTCAGAGGGTCAGTCCTGGATCCATTGCTAGTCAATATATTCATTAATGACCTGGATAATGGAGCAGAGGGTATTTTTATAAAATTTGCAGAAGACACCAGGCTGGAGGTTAGAGGCAGGATTAGAATTTAAAATGACCTTGACAAATTGGAGAATTGCTATGAAATCAACAAGATGAAAAAAAAAGACAAGTATAAAGTACTTAGGAAGGAAAAATCAAATGCTCATCTACAAAATGGGGACTAACAGGGGAGGTGGTAGAAATGCTGAAAAAGATCTGGGGATTATAGTAGATCACAAATTGAATATGAGTTAACAATGTGATGTGATTGCAAAAAAAAGCTAATATTCTGAGGTGTATTAACAGAAGTATTGTATGTAAGACACAGGAGGAAATTGTCCCACTCTACTCGACACTACGAGAACTCAGCTGGAATACTGTGTCCAGTTCTGAGCTCCAAACTTTAGGAAAAATGTGGACAAACTGGAGAGAGATCAGAGGAGGACAACAAAAATTATAAAACCTTTAGAAAACCAGACCTATGAGGGAAGGTTAAAACCATGTTTAGTCCTGAGAAAAGAAGACTAAGGGAGGACCTGATGAGAATCTTCAAATATGTTAAGGTCTGCTATAAATAGGGTTACCAGACAGAAAGTGTGAAAAATCGGGACAGAGGGTGGGGGGTAATTGGAGCCTATATAAGGGAGACCCAGAAATGAGGACTGTCCCTATAAAATCAGGACATCTGGTCACCCTAGCTATAAAGAGGACAGGGATCAATTGTTCTCAATGCCCACTGAAAGTAGGACAAACTGCAGCAAGGGACTTAGATTAGATATTGGGAAAGCTTTTTAACTATAAGGGTAATTAAGCCCTGGATCAGGCTTCCAAGGGAGGCTGTGGAATCCCCATCACTGGAGGTTTCTAAGAAAGAGTTGAACAAAACACCCGGAAGAGATGGTGCAGGTTTACTTGGTCCTGTCCCAGCACGGGGGGTTGCACTTGATAACCTCTCCAAGTCCCTTCTGGCACTACATTTCTATGATTATATCATGTGACCTCTCATTGGCAGCAGTGACCACATGGGAATTTGGGGCAGGATGGGAATAAAAACACTTGAAGCCTTGCACTGGGACATGGTATAATTTGTCCATGCACTTAGCCGCAAGAGCTAAGGAGGCTGGTGTGTGACATAGGTCTTTGTAGGTTCTAAAAGAGCCTCATTAATAGGATGATCTACCTTCCAGGGGCCACCACTTGGAGAATGTCCAAAACCATATCAGTGTTCTCTTGCACAAGCTCAACTTGCATACCCAAAGCCACAGCCATTTTCCTCAGCAGAGCCAATAAGATTTTAAATCCTCCAGACTTGGAAAGGAGTCATCCAGGGTCAGTGAGTTATGAGGATGAAAGATCACTTATGCCAGAACCAGCTCCTCTGATTCATCCTGAATCAGTTCTGGTGACTGGGGGGACCAGCATCTGTGCAGGTCTCTGACATAGATGGCTTTGGAAGGTGCATAGCCAAATAGTCTGGAAACTTCCCTTTTGAGTGGGCCAGTGATCAAGACATTGGGGACCAGCTATACGAATGGTCCTGCTCCCTGTACCAATGCTCTCCTTCTGGGAGTGGTGGAGAAGACTTGCTAGACCAACTGTGCCTAGGTAGGGATGTCAGTGGTGGATACTCTGAACCCGACTATGAGGAGCCACCTGAATAATAATCAGTAGGTATTGAGTATGCCAATCCTGACGAGGCCTTAGGTGATCTGATTTATCTGTAATCCATTGTAAAGAGGTCAGTATCAGAACCAATGCTGGCATGATAGTCATACTGCAAACGTGCTCCAAGATGTGGAGGATATTGCATTGAGACTTGATACGAGGAAAGATTTTGTAGTCCGCGCCAAAGGATAAACTATGGTCAATGGTCATTCTGACTATCAACCCATTATCATGGTACTGAGGCCACAGGTGCAGAGACGGAAGATCATACCAGTTCTGACCAGTGTGCATAGGTGCCAGGATCAAAACTTTATTGTATTGCTTAGCAGGTACTGACTCTGGTACAACTAACAGTCTCTGTATCAGAGCCAAAGATTGGGACAGAACAGGAAGAGCAGGAGGCGCAACCAATGCAATGGAATCCCTGCACTACAGGAGAGTCCGGAATAAAGACGCAAAGCAAATCCTTTGCAGCCTCATAAGCTTGTGAGGTCATCAGTACTTGTAATGTTAGTACTCAATGGCTGTCCCACAGATGGTACTGGAGTCAACAGCATGGAACCAATATCTTCCCTCTGCAGTACTGGGAGACGCAGGTCAATGGCCCAACTCTGCCATGTGTACTCAAGGAGTGCAGGTGAGGTTCTGAATCCTTTGAAAAAGAAGAATGCTTCTTTGGTCTGTTTAATGGGTCCTTCTTTGAGGAATCCTGGCAAAGAAATCCCAACTCCTTTTTTTCTCTGAGGAGAAGTGTGTGAAACCAGGGGTCTGTCATGACACCACTGCAGTCTCTCTGGTATAGTGTGTGCAGAAGGCAAGACATTCAGTCAAATGCCCTGGAGCCAAGTTGGGTCTTATAGTCTTTTCCAGGAGGTACTGCTTGAGGTGCAGATCCATGGAAAGCTGCATTCTTTTCTTGAAAGAACAGCAGATACTGCACCTCTCTGTAACGCGTCCCTTGTTGAGTCACAAAAGGCAGCAGGTGGGTGGGTGTTACTACTGGAATAAACACTTCATATGATGGGCAGTGCTTGAAGCACAGTGACTGCTGCTTACCAACAATGCCTCACACCAAAAACTAATTATGAACTAACTTAAAAGAATTAAAACAATAAACAAAGCCTATCTACTGGGTACTAACTGCTAACTAGTTATTCAAAGGAAAAGAAGAGCTGAACATGCTGACTGCACATTTAGAAAAAAGACTAAGGCAAACTACCAGGGAGCTCTGATTCAGGCCAGAGGTGGTGAGAGAAGGAACTGAAGTGGAACAAAGTGGCAGTGCCTTTATATAAAGTTCAGAAGGGGTCACAATGAGGTGCAGGGCATGTGCACGGCCCAAAAACATACAGCTTCAGAAAACTCTCTGGCTCTGGCACAGTGGGCATCGAAATCTCTGAATGGAATACATGTGTGCAGCCACTTAAAGACAAATAGGTGCTCCACCCTCTTCCTCCTCAAGTTGTCGTCTGTCTTTGATGCAGCTGACCAGGCTCTGTGAAATTTTGTCTTCTCTTGGCTTTCAGGACCCTGTCCCTCTTCTGCTCATCCTCCTACTCACTCCTCTTAACTCTCCTTTTGCTTGGAGGATCCTTTCCAACCCCGTCCAACTTTCTAAGAGGTTCCATATTTCTCCTTGCTTGCTCCCCCCCGCCCCGCCTTCTTGTCCATCTGCACTTCATCTCTGGGCAGTCTCATTTGCAAACATTTCAACTATCAACTCTATGCTGATATGTCTCTCAGATCTCTCTCTCTCTACTCTCCTTCTGCCCAGACTAAGGCTGTTTCTACACTGCCACGGTCAGTGCTAAAACTTTTGTTGTTCAGGGGTGTGAAAAAAATCCACCTCTAAGTGACCCAAGTTTTAGCGCTGAAAACGCCATTATAGACAGCGCTTTATCACCGGAAGCCACGCTCCCAGTGATAAAGCTACCACCGCTCATTCAGGGTGGTTATTTTTTTTTTTTTTTTTATGGCCGGGAGAGCTCTTCCCCAGGTGATAAAGCGTGTCTAAACTGCCCACATTACAGCACAGCCGCAGCAGCACTGCCACAGCCGCGCTGTAATGTGGACAGTGTAGACATATCCTAAAATCTCTTTGAGATTTCCTTGTGCATGTCACTGTTATGTTCAATGTGAGCAGAACAGAGATCTTAATCTTTCCTCCCACTCCAAAATAGTCACCACTCCCTCCATTCTCAGACCCCATGGACATCACCACAACCCCGTCTGTCACTCAGGAATGTAATCTGGGCATTCTATTCATTTTGGTCTTTTCTAGAGCCTCATATCCGGGTCATGTATGAATTCTGTATATCTTACATAATATCTCTCAGATCCAGCTTTTCCTTTCTGACCACATAGCTAGATCTCTTCTCCCAAGCACTCATCGTAACTACTGCATCCTACTCTCTGGCTTTGACACATCCCATTTTGTTCCACATATATCCATTCAAAATGCTGCTGCAAATATTTTCCTGGCTTGTTGTGTGACCACATCACCCTCTCTGTGTTGTCCACCCTTTAGCATATTAAATACACTACTAATCTTTGCTTTTCAGGTCCTTCAAGGCCTATCCCTACGTATTCATATCTTATACACTACTGAGATGCTGACTGCTACTTCTGTTCTTGCCAGCTGGCCTTCACCCATTTACTACATTTTCAAAACAAGTACTTTCATGCTCCTTTCTATGCTGCTCCTAATACATAGGATAAGCTCCCTGTAAACATCTGCAAAGCCACTTGATTGTCCACCTTCACATCGCTCTTTAAAGTCTCTTCCACCATCAGGTCAGTGCATCATTCAGAGAAGGAATCTTCCCTTCTTTCAAACGAGCAGAAATCTGACTAACACTGAAGAAACCCATCATGGATGCTTCGGTCCTAGCCAATTCCCAAACAGTGTCAAGCCTTCTGATTATTTACAAGCTCATAGCTAGCAAAAGGCTAACTACAAGCACATATAACTGAAGCTAACATTCTAGACACAATTCATTCTGGATTCAGGCCAGGACATGGAAATGAAATTGTTTTAGTGGCACTGATGGATATCTCCTCCTGTCAACAAAGAGAAGCAGTGCTTCACATTTTTGACCATGAGATATGGCTGTATCATCTCAGAGGTTGCAGGGATCCAAGATGATGCACTAAAATTATTTGACAGGCATATCCAATAAGTAGTGACAGGAAACTGCACCTCCATTGCTAGACTCTCCTCATCTGTAGAGTTCTACAAGGATTAATCTTCTCTCTGATCCTTTCCAGCATCTACATGCAACCACTAGGTGAACTGGTCAGACAACATGGACTCAAGTGTCACCAATATGCAGATGACACACCACTCTACCTTCCCTTCACCACATGTAATTGCACCACTACAACCAAGATAGCCAGGGCTTGAATGAGACCAGCTCATGAATGAAGAACAGCTGGCTGAAGCAAAGACGAGGTGAAGGTGGGCAGAAAGGAAAGTATTTTGAATAATTTTCAGCCACGACACAGTGTCCTTTGGCAGAATATTCACATCCACCATTGGTCACTTCAGTCTGTAGTCTAGGAGTTCTCTTGGACTCCTCACTGACTCTAAGCTCTGGTTGGCTAGGAGTCTCCTTCCCATCCTGGTGAAGAATGACTTAGCCTCAGTTATTCATGCCTTCTTCACTTTTTGGCTGGCCTATAGCAGTGCTACGTACTTGGGCCTGAAACTGCCAGCACTCAGAAAACTCCAACAACTACAAAATGTTGCAGTGCAAAACAGGCCACTCAAATATTTGTGAACAAATTATATCAGTCTTCTGCCCTCTACACTGGCTTCCATAGACTTTAGAATCAATTTCAAGGTCTCTGTCCTTATCTTCAAAATGCTCCATGGCTTGAGTCCAGGATACCTAAAAGGCCACATAACCACCAGGTCAAAGACCATTGTTGACAACTTTGCTCCTGTAGAGCGATGGAACTCTCAACAATAAAAGTAAAGCTTGTCTATGTGGGAGATAAAATCTTCTCCAGGATTGTCCAAGACTGTTATGAACTCCCCCTGGAACTAAGGAACTTCACAAACCTCACTACCTTTCATTCCAACTGCAAGCCACCTTGCTTTCTTTAACAAAAACACATAGCAACAGGTATGTTTATAAAATAATAATAAACCCTACCAAAATAATACATTCCACTGCGCATCCTCTTCTGGGGAGAGGATGAAAGAACAAACGTGACAGCTAATAGTCATGTTGCTTAACGCGCTACTGAAAGGCAAGCTCAGATACCATGGTGATGAAGGTAGTATAAAAACCTATGTACAACAGAGGCCAAGAATACTGGTTAAATACTTCAGACTTTCAATATTTCAAATTTATAATCCTTAAAAAAATGTTAAGTACCCAAACCTACAAAACTGCTATGTGACCCCTTTCCTCCACGTGACTCTTAAATCCTTCATGTTGTCAAAGATTTAAGATTAGATTACCAAAGATATTGGCATATCTGCATAAACATTAATAGTGGTTCACATGAGCTCTTGCGCTTTCTGGTGGTGAGGGAGATGGTAAGCAGAGAGAGCATTGAGGGGGTCAAGTATCAGAGGGGTAGCCGTGTTAGTCTGGATCTGTAAAAGCAGCAGAGAATCCTGTGGCACCTTATAGACTAACAGACGTTTTGGAGCATGAGCTTTCGTGGGTGAATACCCACTTCATCAGATGCATGTAGTGGAAATTTCCAGGAGGCGGTATATATGCAGCAAGCAAGCTAGAGATAATGAGGGTTTAGTTCTATGCAGGGGGATGAGGCCTGTTTCGCAGTTGAGCGTGTGAAACCAGGAGGAGAACTGTTCTGTAGTTAGCAAGCATTCACAGTCTTTGTTTAACCCTGAGCTGTGGTGTCAATTTGGCAGTGAACTAGAAGCTCAAGAGTTTCTCTTTGAGTTGATCCTGAAGTTTTTTTTGCTGCAGGATGGCCACTCTAAGGTCTGCTATAGTGGTGGCAGGGAGGTTTGAAGTGCTCTGCTACAGGTTTTGTTATATTGCCATTCTAATATCTGATTTGTTGTCCATTATTATCTTTCCTAGATACTGTCAGTTTGGCGCGATGTACATAGAGAGAGGCATTGCTGGCATATGATGGCTGTATATTACATTGGTGGATGGCGGGTGAATGTACCGGTGCATGGTGTGGCTGATTGGTAGGGTCTGTTATGGTGTCACTGGTGTAGATATATGGCAGAGTTGGGCATCCGAGGTTTGTTGCATGGATTGGTTCTGAGGCTAGAGTTATTATGGTGCGGTGTGCAGTTACTGGTGAGAATATGTTTCAGGTTGGCAGGTTGTCTGTGGGCGAGGACTGGCCTGCCACCCAAGGCCTGTGAAAGTGTGGGATCATTGTCCAGGATGGGTTGTAGATCCCTGACGATGCGTTGGAGGGGTTTTAGCTGAGGGGGTGTGGTTAGTGACTTTTACATATCACAGAACTCTGAGAGAGAATTGTCTCAAAGGTTTTAAAATAAGATAATGGAATGATTCAACAGAATTCAATAAACTGCTTGGATAATTCAGCAGTTGGAGTCAGCAAGGTTTCTTCCTCAAGGGTTGGTGTTTATCAAGAAAGTAAAATAATTATCAGAATGTAAGCAGAAAAAAAACCTTTTTAATGTTTAACTCCATCCTGAGACTTCTCAGTGAGAAGCCTTAATTTCCCAAAAGTATTCTTCCCTTTGTCTCCTATTCAGCCACTCTTCTAGTCCTTCCCCTGAGTTCCTATTCAAGGGAAGGGAAAAGCTGAAGAGCATTAATCTCTTGTTCTCTGACGATGTAAACAAAGGGCTGAATTTCCACAAGTTACTCACAATTATTCACACATTAGTACATGTGTAATTTACATAAACAAGTATCTCATCTATACACACAAATCATTTATTTGCATATGCACACACTCAGTGCAAATACATGGGTGCAAATCCCAGGCATTTGTACTCACACAAATTGAGTACAAATGAGCACAAGTGACTGCTAGGTGGTGGATCCTGTCTAATGTGAAATGTAGAACACTGGGAGTTTTGCTGAAATTTAGTTTTTAAAATTCAAACCATAAAACTATGAAGCTGGTGGTTTTGGTCTACAATTGTGAGAAAATAATATGTACAAAGATTATTCTGTTTAAATATTTTATTATTATATTTACATTGTATGTTTTAGGATAAATGTCTAGGTAAGAAGATGACAAGTTGTAATAATTTTATTATGGTTTTGCTCATTATGTTGATTTTTAAGTTCATAATACTATTTCATTAGTGTTCTTATGTATTATTTGTATGACAGTAAACCCCAGAGATCCCCAGTCAGGTTCAGTGACCCATTATTCTAGCACTTTACAAACACAGGAGAAGACAGTCCCTGCCTCTAACAGAATCTGAGGTTAACACATAGCATATAAATTTTGAATTAGTTTGTGTGAGAAGAATATTGACCCTCACCCAAGATCACAAAAGCTGAAACTCAATTTCCTATATGTGTTATTTTGAAAAATGTGAATTCACTTAAGAGTATCAGAATTACCACTTCATGTTTTCAAGGTAGTGTGTTAAAGCATACAAATAAAATCCTTTCTAAAAGTAGTAATTCTGATTTAGAGGACGGCTGATGAGATGTTGCTATTAGCTTCTGCCATTTACAAATGTTTGTCAACCCTTCTATTTTAAAAAGTCTCTATATAACAGGAAAGCTGCTTTTTTCAGCATAAACCAAAAATACCCTTCTCTAAAAACATGTATCTGATCTATTCGTTACCTAAACATAAAGCAGTTTAAGAGACCATATTTCGCTGGTCAGAACTGCCATAGTTTCATGGTGACAAAACATTACCTGAGTATCAATATCATACTTGAAAGATGTTCAGTCATTCAAGTCAATTAATACAATTTTGTAGGCCTTGGCCCTGATCTCCACAAAGTTTGTTTGCTATGATTTTTACTGCTCCAGTAACTGACTGACTACTGTCATATTAAGTAACAGACCAACCAAGCGGGATCTCACAATTCTATTTCATTACGATCTTGGAAAAATTAGATCACCAAGCCTGACAAAAAAATTCTGTTGGGCAATCTTGTTATCCTTTCAGCACCTAGGGCTTGATCCAAAGCCCACTGATGTCTATAGGAAGATTCTTGCTGATTTCATAGAATTTTGGATCAGGCCTTAAGCAATTAAAACTTCCAGGCAAACTTTTACACTTCTACTGAAATGGATTCATTTTTAAATCTTCTTGGGTGATACACAAACAAAAATTAGTTCAGTAAACTAATGAACTATAATATAGCTTACTACATTTGAGATTACTATACAATCAATTAGTTGAAAACTGCAGGCAACTAGCAAAAGCATCAACATCTAAAAATAGTCTAAGAAGCCAAAAGCAGGGAGACTTTTTCCACAAGAATCCTGTATTTTAAGGATAGCTAACAGCTATAATAAAAGTAAACTTACGAAGATAGATATTAATTTCTGACTGTTGACATCACTTTGAGCACCAACAAATGATACCTTGTAAAAAGGCATAATAGGAGGGAGATATGAAATAAACCATTTTAAAATGTTGACTAGATTCAGTTAACATGCAATTAACACAGTAAAATGCTAAACTAGATTCATGTCATGCACTTAACAAGTGTACAGGAGGAGGCTGGCATGAATATTTGATGTTACAGAAATAAAATTTGACAAGAAAGGAAGCACATAGTAAATTTAGCTGAAAGATTCTTTCATCTAAGATATTAACATTTGCTGATCCTCATTAAGTTTCTTATTTTGATGAGTTACTTAATCATTTGTTTTTCTTTAAAAAGTAAAATTAATATGAAAATCTAGGAAAATATCTTTCGATAAGCATTTTATTAAGATAACAGGATTGGAACATGAATCATAACAAAACAATCAAAGTTGTAATTGATACAGCAAATGCAGTAAACAAATAGATAATCCAAAATTTTTTGAAAAGCACGCAGTACTCACTGGTTTTATAAAATGCAGCCAAAATTTGTCTAACACCAGTTGGGAAACGAAGTATCAGGAGCACAGACAGTTTATCTTAATCTTAACATCAAAAAGCGAATGCAGCATAAATTACAAAAAAAAAAAAAAAGTCAAGCACTGTATGAGCAACATAATTTAAGGAAAATTGCTTACGTGCAGCTAGAGTATTTTGAAGGTAGAATCCTTTATACATTCACACATATATTGGTCTTGTGACCTTCAGATAGCAAGCTTACTAGCAAGATTATGTGGTAAAGTTTAGTACCACTTTGAGGCATATGCACAAGCATATCTACATCAGGCAAGCACAATAGTAAAGAATAAAATTGTCAGACACATAGAAGAACATAAATTGTTGGGCAAAAGTCAACATGGTTTCTGTAAAGGGAAATCGTGTCTTACTAATCTGTTAAGAGTTCTTTGAAGGGGTTAGCAAACATGTGGACAAGGGGGATCCAGTGGACATAGTGTACTTAGATTTCCAGAAAGCCTTTGAAAAGGTCCCTCACCAAAGGTTCTTACGTAAATTAAGTAGTCATGGGATAAGAGGGAAGGGCCTTTCATGCACTGAGAACTGGTTAAAAGATAGGGAACAAAGGGTAGGAATTAATGGTAAATTCTCAGAATGGAGAGGGGTAACTAGTGGTGTTCCCCAAGGGTCAAGTCGTAGGACCAATCCGATTCAACTTTATTCATAAATGATCTGGAGAAAGGGATAAAAGTGAGGTGGCCAAGTTTTGCAGATGGTACTAAACTGTCAGTACTTAAGACCTAAGCAGATGTGAAGAACGTCAAAAGATTCACAACTAAGTGACTGGGCAACGAACATGGCAAAATGAAATTTAATGTGGATAAATGTTAAAAGTAATGCACATTGAAAATAACCTCCCCAAAAATATAAATACAATTGAATGGAGGCTTAATTAGCTACAACAAATGCAGGAAAAGAATCTTGGAGTCATTGTGGATAGTATCTCTCGAAGATGTCCACACAGTGTGCAGAGGCAGTCAAAAAAGCAAACAGGATGTTAGGAATCATTAAAAAGGGTCTAGAGAATAAGAAGAAGAATATCTTATTGCCATTATATAAATCGATGCTATGCCCACATCTTGAATACTGTGTACAGATGTAGTCTTCTCATCTCAAAAAAGATATACTGGCACTAGAAAAAGTTTAGAGAAGGGCAACTAAAATGATTATGAGTTTGGAACGGGTCCCATAAGAGGAGAGATTAAAGAGGCTAGGACTTTTCAGCTTGGAAAAGAGGAGACTAAGAGCGGATATAATAGAGGTATATAAAATCATGAGTGATGTGAACAAAGTAGATAAGGAAAAGTTATTTACTTAATCCCATAATACAAAAACTAGGGATCACCAAATGAAATTAATGGGCAGCAGATTTAAAACAAAAGGAAGTTCTTCACACAAAAAGAATAGGAGTACTTGTGGCACCTTAGAGACTAACTGCTTCACACAGCGCACAAGTCAACTTATGGAACTCCTTGCCTGAAGAGGTTGTGAAGGCTAGGACTATAACAGCGTTTAAAAGAGAACTGGATAAATTCATGGAGGTTAAGTCCATTAATGGCTATTAGCCAGGATAGGGTAAGAAATGGTGTCCTTAGACTCTGTTTGTCAGAGGGTGGAGATGGATGGCAGGAGAGAGATCATTTGATCATTACCTGCTAGGTTCACTCCGTCTGGGGCACCTGACATTGGCCACTGTCAGTAGACAGGATACTGGGTTAGATGGACCTTTGGTCTAACCCAGTATGATCATTCTTATGTTCACAGGCCTCACCCTCAGGCCTGGTCTACACTGGGGTGGGGTGAGGGAAATCGACCTAAGATACAGAATTTCAACTACAAGAATAGCGTGGCTAAAGTTGACGTATCTTAGATCGACTTACTTCGCGTCCTCACGGCATGGGGTTGATTGCCACGGCTCTCCTGTTGACTTTGCTTCTGCCTGTCACCGAGCTGGAGCTCAGCAGTAGATGGGAGAGCAATCGGGGATCAATTTATCGCATCTATATTACATGTGATAAATCGATCCCCGATATATCAATCGCTATCCACCGATCCGGCGGGTAGTGTAGACGTACCCAAAATTAAGCAGGGAAAAGGTAAGTTGGAGGTTGATTTGGAGATGCAATATATTTGGAGATCTCCAGTTCTTTCACAATAACTTTGTGTTCTCTGTTTGAGATGATAACTGTATCTTGGACTAAAATTCAAATGTGTACATATATACAGTCAGACGAATTAATGTGCAGGATGATGGAAAAGTATGTTCCACATCCTTAATGTTAAACTGATCAGTTTTTAAAAAGGGTAATGTACAAAATGTCAGTAGTCATTGGTCTTAATTCAAATCATATGTGTATTGTTTGCAACAGATGATCAACAGGCCTTTCATCTATATGTGCCTGGACCCTCACTCTGATAAAGGAGCAAATAAAAAAACCCTAATGTGCATGGATTCTGGGTGCAGTGTGGTACGATAATGATGCACGTATGTCATTGGTATTGCATCTGTACAACAAACAATCTGTTTACTTGTCCTTCATATGAATAAAGAAATGAAAAAAAATTAAGACTGAAAAAGTTCCTATAGGCATGTTAAAGCTCTCTCTCCCCTAAGAAAGACCCAGTTAGAAGGGCTTGTAACATGTAAATGTGCAGTTTTAGCCTGAAATACAGAAGGAAGCGAACAAAAAAGTTTGAGACTTTGAAGTAGCTTATAAATCTCCCATTCAAATTCCATAGACAAAATGCATGCGGTTTTTCCCATTATTTCTGGCTTATTTTCAGAAGCAGTTCATGCAGACAAATATGCTTGCAAAGTGCACATGAACAAAGTGCACTTGACAAAGACAAAGTGCACATGAACTGCTTCATCTGAAGGTGGTATTTTACCATGTAAGCTTATTAGGCAGCTCCAAGATTATTTACTTTTTGTTCAGAAGACCCAACAGTGGGAATCTATGCAGAACACCTACCTTTCAGGAAAAATACATTTTTTTTTTAAACAAAAAACTGTACCACTGAATAAACTCCAGATATATCTGAGAAGTTATGCCTGTAAATGAATAATGCAAACCAAGCTTTTCATGCAATGACTATATATATATATAGCAGCACTGCAAAAAATCATAGTTCTTACATTTGGTGAAGGATCTCTTTGTTCATATTTTACATCTTCTTTCCCATTTGCTTCAGACTGTGTCAGTTGGTATGATCTGCCTTCAATGAAAGTAATATAGTCTTTATAAGAGCATAACGGGCCTGCCAGGATACCCATGAAATTACAGTTGTAACTTAAATACTCCAGTAGACTTGGCATGCGTCTGTAATTTAAAGACAAGCAACTTGTGAGAGGTACTCTATGCTTTTAAAACAGTTCACTGTAGGAATAATCATTTATTTTATTACTTACTCTAATTTCAATTAAAATACATACAGTAAAGCAGTCTAGTTACATTTTTATAACTACAATTTAAAATATAAATGAATGTTTCTTCATCTGTCTGTACTGAGTGTTTCCAGACTGATTTAACTACCCACAGGGACTTTCTCAAAGCCCAAAATCATACCATCAGTTTTTAAGTAGATCTCCCTGCTGTGATCAGTGAGAAACTCTGCTTAAAAATCAATAATATAATATAACTATGCAATTAGATAAAGGGCTCTTGTCAGTCTAAATTCAGTTTGTCTGGAGTGAGAGACTGAATGATTTTTCATGGTAGCACAGGTTTTATATACATAGTATATATGTACATACGCGTATACATACGTATATGAACACGTACACACACACACCCTTCTGAAACACCCTAAGTACACTAATATAGACAAAAAAGCATACTTAAAAAAAAAATAGAACAGCTTTGGTCCTCTGTCAAAATTGTGGTAAAAATTCCTGAAATTAGTTGCAAATGGTTTCTCTTGTGGAAGTGACATGAAGAATAGAAAAATATTGAATAAATGAGGACATTTTCTACCTGTGTGACCTAATAGATGGTATAAAAAGATATTTAAATAAATGAGAACTGTCTGTAAAACCTCCACTTGGGATTTCTTTTTGAAAAGACATAGTTACAAGCATAAATGTCAACACCTCACATAAATTATAGGTCCTCCCATTCTGTAAGTTGATATTTATTTCTCCCCTGATATTTTTTTTTTAAACAGAAGGAAGGCACTCAATTCTTCAGTAGCTGTCACTGAACCATTATTTCAGTGATAATAAAATGAGTAACAAAAAGAATTGTGATGTTCCCTTATTCAGTTTTTGAAAAGCACATTATATACCAACTACTTTCTCCAAGAACTGCTAACGTAATCTTTCAGTAACTTAAAAAGTGCTGAGAATAATTTCTACTCCACACCCAAGTAATTTTGAATACTTCAGTTCAATCAGGACTCAACTTTATGATAACAGGAAGCCTAAAATCAATGCATCCAAATGAATGAATATACTAGTTCACACTTTCCCTATATACTTCATCAGTATGATTTTTCCAGTGTAGTAAACACCAGGATATGTTAACTTCTTGGCCTACTAGAGTTTCGGTGGCAGAACATCTTGTATTTAAACTTAAATTCAATTCCCAACTTCATTAACTTCATGCACACACAAAATCTACATATTTCTAAATTATTCTTACCGCAAACATGGTGTGGCTATCACCAACGGAGGTAAGATAGGAATATTAAAACCTTATCCAAAATGAGATACACTGTCACCTGCAGTTCAATTCTCACTGGAATCTGTGACCAAATTTCCCAAATACAGTTTTCCACCTGCTGTTTCATTTATGACACAACGTAATCTCTATATTTTTAATCTGTTCAAATTCCCTTAATGCATAACTCAACAGTTGGAGTGGTCAACTGATCAAAACAGAGAATTCTGAAGAGTTTAAACATAATATAGCATACTCTTCATTTACAGAAGATGCAGCTGAGGATCTGCCCCGATCTCAATCTCAGAAAAGGTACCAGAAAGAGAGGAAAAAAAGTTACTAACCTTTCCGTAACTGTTGTTTTTCAAGATGTATTGCACATGTCCACTCCACTGTAGGTGTGCGCGTGTGTCATAAACAGATGGTTAAGGGTTAATGTCTCTTTTTCCTGTAAAGGGTTAACTAGCAGTAAACCTGGAACACCTGACCAGAGGACCAATCAGGAGACAAGATACTTTCAAATCTCAGTGGAGGGAAGCCTTTGTTTGTGCTTTCTGGGTTTTTTTCTTTGTTCTCTCAGGGATCTAAGAGGGACCAGACAGGTATACAGACTCTCCAATCTTCTGTTCAATTTAGTAAGTACCAGTTAGAAAGGCGATTTAGTCTTTTTTTTGTTTGTTTTCTTTATTTGCAAATGTGTATTTTGCTGGAAGGATTGTATCTCTGTTGCAACTTGTATTTGTGCTGGGGGGAGGATTCTCCCTGGTGTCTATAAGCTGAATGACCCTGTAACATTTTCCATCTTGATTTTACAGAGACAACTTTTACTTTTTTCTTTCTTTTATTAAAAGCTTTTCTTTTTAAGAACCTGATTGATTTTTTTTGGTTATCTTGTGTAAGACCCAAGGGGAGGGAGTCTGCACTCACCAGGGAATTGGTGGGAGGAAAGGGAGAAGGGGGGAGGAAAAGCCTGATTTCTCTCTGTGTTAAGATTACTGTCTCTCTCTCAGGGAGAGTCTGGAAGGGGGGAGAAGGGAGGGGAAGGTGAATTTCCTCTCTGATTTAATATTCAAGGAGTTGAATCACAGGGATCTCCCAGTGTTACCCAGGGAGGGGAGAATCTGGGAGGAAGAAAGGAGGGGGGAATGGTTTATTTCCCTTTGTTGTGAGACCCAAGGGGTTTTGGGTCTTGGGGTCCCCAGGGAAGGGTTTGAGGGCCAGAAAGTGCCCCAAAAAACACTATATTTTTGGGTGGTGGCAGCTCTATCATTTCTAAGTGAGTAATTAAGCTCAGAGGAATTCATGCTGGTACCCCATCTTTTGGACGCTAAGGTTCAGAGTGGGGGTTCATACCATGACAGCATGACCCGAGCACAATCAATGGAAATTTTCCCCTCAATGATGCCCATCGGGGCAGCGTGGGCGCCCTCTCGTGCTGTGTGCTCATAGTGCCCATATAAAGGGCCCAGTGAGCCCGTTCCCCCAATTTCTTCTTTCCGGACAGCTCCGACATAGAGGGGGGTGGGTCCTGGAATGGACATGTGCAACACATCTCAAAGAACAACAGTTACAGAAAGGTTAGTAACCGTTTTTCCTTCTTTGGTGCTTGCACATGACCATTCCATTGTAGGTGACTCCCAAGTAGTTGCATAGAAGGTGGGATTGGAGTTCATGGACATGCTGACTGCAAAACAGCTCAACCGAATCTGGCATTGTCCCTAGACTGTTGGCATACTGAGCAGAGAACATATGCACTGACGACTAGGTCACTGCTCTGCAAATATCATGGATAGGAATGTGAACTAAGAATGCCATTGATGATGCTTGTGCTCTTGTGGAGTGGGCAGTCAGGATAGCTGGTGGCAGAACACCATCTGCTTGTAACACATGAAAATGCACAATGTGATCCAAGACTAAATTTTCTGACCAAAGATGAGAAGACCTCATCCTGTCAGCTATTGCGATGAACAATTGGGCGGATTTACGGAATGGTTTGGTAATTTTTATGTAGAATGCTAGAGCATGTCTAGCATCCAATGAGTGAAGTTGCTGTTATTCTCTATTTGCATATGGTTTCAGATAGAAAATGGGTAGGAAGCTTGCCTGATTGCTATGAAACTGGGAAACCACCTTTGGGAGGAAGCTAGGGTGAGGATGTAGCTTAAAGAAGACTGTGTATGGAGGTTCCGATGTGAGGGCATGGATCTCTGAGACCATTCTAGCAGAAGTAATGGCCACTAAGAAAGCCACCTTCCATAAAAGGTATAACAAGGGTCATGTTGCCAACGGTTCAAATAGGGGACCCATAAGTTTTGATAAGATTGGGTTTAGGTCGCATGGAGGGAAAGGTTCTCGCACTTGGACAGCTGTCATTGTACCACTCAAAGAGCCATCCAGACTTCAGTAATTATTGATTTTTGGGGCGTCTAAGTGCTTCAGACTAAAATAAAGTGCAGCTGTAAGTGAAAAAACTCTTGTATTATACTGTTTGTGCCAGCATCTATCGGTCGGACGGCTGTCTCTTCAGTGATTTATTTCCTGCCAGTGCCCCATCAAGAGTAATAGTTACCAAGAGCTTTTGGTTTTTAGAATAACGGTAATAATAGGACCTAACAAACCTGCTCTGAGCAAGCCAGCTCGCTGGGATTTAGCCATGGCATTTATTCCAGGCTGTCGGGTGGAGGGAGCTGAGGTTCAGGTGGAGCAGACGACCATGATGCAGAGAGATCAGGTCCAGATGTAGAGAGAGCAGGATCATAGCCACCATGGAGAGTTCTAGCAGCATGGCGAACCAGTGCTGACATGGCCGACCTGGAGTTATTAGAATGACCCATGCCTGGTCCCAGTTGATATTGACCAGAACCTTGTACATGAGTGGGATAGTAGGGAAAGCGTAATACAGGTGACTTGTCCACGGGAGTAGGAACGCATCCATGAACAATCCCAGGCTGAGACCTCCCAGGGAGCAGAACTGGTGACACTTCCTGTTGTGCCTGGTTGCAAACAGGTCTACCCAGGGAGTCCCCAACTGCTGGAAAATGTCTCTTGCGATGTCCAGGCGAAGGAACCACTTATATGACTGGAGAAAGACCTGCTGAGGTGATCTGCCCACTCTTTCTGCACTCCTGAAAGGTGAGAAGCCTCGAGGTGGATTGAGTGAGCTATGCAGCACTCACATAGCTGAACTGCTTCTCGACGGGGGAGAGAGCAAAATCCTCCCTGCCTGTTGAGATAGAACATTGCTGCAGTGTTGGCCGTAAGAACCAACAAGCTCTTGCCCATAATGCGAGGCAGAAATGTCTGACCGGCCAGGTGAACTGCCCTGAGCTCTCTGACTTTTTAGTGAGGCTTTCAGAGATCAAAGGCCTTCAGTTCTGAGAAGACCCAGGTGAGCTCCCCAGCCTAGCACTGATGTGTCTGAGATCAAGGATATAGATGACTGGGGCACTGAAAAGGGAATGCCCACACAAACTGCCAGCAGGTCCAGCCACCAGTTGAGGGAGGTAAGGACTGGGGAAGGTACTGTGAGATCAAGAGTCCAGTTGGTGGCAGTTTGGCGAGTACACCGAGGCAGTCATGTCTGAAGGGGTCTGTGATGTAGTCTTGTGTGCTGCGCTACATATGTACATAAATCCATGTGGCCCAAAAGCATCAGACAGTCCCGGGCTGTTGTAATTGGGTGGCCCTTGAGGTATACTATCAGGGACATGACTGTCTGAAACTGACTTTCTGGGAGGAAAGTCTGGCCTGGAAAGAATCGAGCACCACTCCAATAAACTCTATCCTCTGTACTGGAGTGGGGGTAGACTTCTGTACATTTATTAGCAAGCTCAGGGCCAGGAATGTCGACTGGATGAGGAGGATGCTGGACTTTACCTGAGCTCTAGACCAGCCTCTGACTAGTCAGTCATCCAGGTACGGGTAGACTTGCACCCCTCACCTCCTCAAGAAGGGCGCCATTACCCCCATGCATTTTGTAAACACCTGTGGAGCTACTGACAGGCTGAAAGGGAGAACCGCAAATTGGTAGTGTGTGTGGTTCATGACGAATGTTAAGAAACTTCTGTTGCCTTGGAAGATTAATATGTGGAAGTAAGTCTCTCTTAAATCGAGGGCAGCATACCACTCCCCGGGATCCAGGGAGGGAATAATAGAAGCCAGGGAGACTATGAGGCGCTTTAATTTCTTGAGATAGATGTTAAACTGGCGCAGGTCTAGAATAAGTCTGGAACCGCCTATAATTTTCGGGATTAGGAAATAATAGGAGTAGAACCTCTTCTCCATTAGATTTTGTAGACCCTCTTTCACAGCTCCCACCCGAAAAAGAGATTGAACCTCCTCAGTCAGAAGTTGCTCTTGAGATGGGTCCCTGAAGAGGGACAAGGAGGGAGGGTGTGAAGGAGTAGAAGAAATAAATTGGAGAACATATACCACTTCCACCACGTTCAGTACCCAATGGTCTGTTGTGATACGAGAGAGTAAGTACAAATGAAGTTGGATAGGCAGTCTGCAAATAAAGAGAAAATAGGATCCAGAAACATGGAACCTGGTACAACATCCTGGAGCATCCCATCAAGAGGCCTTTTTGGAGTCTTTGGATGTTTGGATGGGACAGACATTGATTCTGAGGGAGAAGGGAGAGATGGTCTATTCCTAAAGCCCCTGCTCCTTTTCCTCCGTGGGTCTTGATGGGCCGGTGGGGTGGAGTACCAGGAGGACTGCTGAGGTCTGTAGTGCTTCCTTGAAGTTGCTAGGATATACAATCCCAGGGACATAAGAGTCACCCAACTCCTTCAGTCCATGAAGCTTCACATCGGTCTGCTCCGAAAAAAGCTAAGCTTTCTCAAAGGGAAGATCCTGCAGGGTTTGCTGGACCCTTCTTCAGGAGGCTGGAGGATTGTAGCCATAAACACCTATGCTTGGCTATCGTGGAAGCCTGGACCTGACCGCTGAAACTGCTGCATCCAAGGCAGCTTGCGGGGAAGCCCTTAGTTATCCATTTCCCCTCATCTACCGGCAAGAAGTACTCCAGCCTGGCCTTTTGCAGCAGCAAGTCTCTGAACTTCAACATGGAGTCCCACATGTTTAAGTCATATCTGTGCAGGAGCACCTGCTGGTTAGCAATCCTGAGCTGCAGATCCTCAGTAGAGTAGACTTTTCTACTGAATAAGTCCAACTTTTTGGAGTCATTTGCTTTAGGTGTTGCACCATGCAGACATTGCCTTTCCCTTTCATTGGCAGCAGATACCACCAGAGATCCTAGAGACTGGATGAGAAAGAGTGTACAGGAGTTCATAACCCTGGGCAAGAACAAAGTATTTCCTCTTGACTTTCTTTGACGTAGGGGGAAGAGATGCAGGGGTTTGCAAAGAGGCTTTCAGAGGGTCCATGATGGTCTCATTGAGAGACAGGGCTACTTTTGACGGGCCTGCCATGGCCAGAATGTCAACCAGACTAAGAGAGGACTCCTTTACTACCTCCATCTGTAAGCCCAAATTTAAGGCCACTCTCATCAGCAAATCCTGGTGGCCCTTATAGTTATAGTGAGAAGGCGACATGCCCGCCCCGACACAGCCTCGTCTGGAGAGGAGTCCAGCACTGGCTGAGGGCACTCCTCTTCTCCCTCTGTGCTGACAGGATCCCGCAAAGCAGGTTCCAGAAAGTTGGCACCGGGTTTGGTACCTGAATCCTGGTCAGGTGATGCCCAATGGGACGGAGGTGCCCTCCTCTTGGAGGCCACTGAATAAGAATGTCCTAAATGGGGGCCAGAGATTGGAGGAAACCCCCACTGGTTCCAAAAGGGTCATGGCCCACTATGCCAAGCCCTCAATGGCATTACTGTACCTGGGTCCACTGCAGGGTAGGGATGACTGAAAGAATAGTGGGGGTGGCTCCTCAGATGAGAGAAGTGCAATTTAACTTCTTGATTCCAATGACAATGAGCCTTCCTCAGTGACCAGGGAAGTGCAGTTCCCACCAGTGTTGGAGACCAGTGCCAAGGTGGGGAAGCCTGCATTCGAGCCAGCATGATCAGTTTCCCATAAGATGGCACCGTGGGCTCTGGAACCAAACCATAATTAGGGGCCCTGTGCTCCCTCCTGCCTTCCAGCACCGATACAACTGACTCCTACATTGCCAGTGATACTAGTACTGACAGCAATAGCAGGTCTCCGGCAACGGCAAGTGCCTCTTGCGTGGAAGGCACTGCAATAGCATGGGTATCACACTGTCCTCAGGTGCCAATGGTTCACCTGGTTCTAGACTCTATGGTGCTGACTGCTGCAATGCTGAGGCAGAGGAGTGGCCTGACTTAGGTCTCACTCTGCTCTGCTCCCCATGCCTGGTTTTGGCATCAGGGAACATCCCCTCAGTTTCTTATGCCTCTTCCTCGGCACTGGGGAAGGCGAACAGTGCTGGGAATCTTGTTTGGTGGAAGGAGCGCTCCTCGTCAACACCAAGATGCTTGGTTTCAAGTCCAACCAGCTCGGAGGAAGGTCTCGGCACTGTCTTTATAAGCAGGAACTTCAACCTGGCCTCCGGATCCTCCTTCATACAAGGCTTAAAGTCTTTGCAAATCTGACAACAATCCCTGACGTGAGCCTCATCCAAGCACTTTAGGCAACTACAGAATGGGTTGCTTGGGGCATAGCTTTGTTACAGAATGCACAAGGCTTGAATCCTGGTGACCGAGGCATGCCTTGGCACCAGGTACAGATGAAATTCTGCTAACAAATGGAGAAACAAACTATACTAGCGAAGACTAATTAACTATTTACAACTACTAACTATAAAAATTATCTGAAAAATGAAGCTCACTGAGAGAGCTTGCCGTAGCAAGAAGCACAGTTCCAGCGACTGTCATGGATGGTAAAAAGGAACAGAGGAGGTGCGGGGCCAGCTGGGCCCTTTAAACTGGCGCTATGAGTGCGTAGTACGAGAAGGCTCCCATGCCACCCCAACAGCTGCTACCGAGGGAAAAATTTTCAGCAACTGTGCTCAGGGCGTGTACACACCTACAATGGAATGGACATGTGCAAGTTTTGTACTCCATTCTTATGACAAACGTGGTCTGCATGAATATGCTGCAATAAAATGCCCTCCTTTCTTTTAGGGTTTCAAGACTCATCATCCCACAATGCTATAACAAGAGGATTTCTCTTCTCTCATAAATAGTAAGAAATTTGAAATTAAAATATGAAGCTGCTGGGTTTTTTTTAGTCCAATTATCTCATGCCATTAAGATTTCTGAAATAATAGGTACTAAAAAGAAAGTTATTTCTGAAGAGCAGAAATTCTCCAATTATCTGATCTGTCCACCACAAAAATGGTCTAGATTTCAGATGTTGGATACTTAAAGCCTTCAAAAGCTATATAACTACAATGTCAAATAGAGTAATCCCAAAGCACTTACATACTCTTTGATTGGACAGACACTGTGGCATAAACTAGGGTACTGACATCTATTAACAAGTCTTCCAAATAAAGAAAGGAGGGAAAGAATCAAACTAAAAGTCATAAAAGAGAAATCAGAGAAAAGTATTTTATTTCTTTGATGGCTGTAACTCATGTGTACTATGCAGTTACTAATCATCTACTAAATACAGTACATACTTTTATTCTTCATTGTCAAGAAAAATTTTTTAATAAGAAATGGTCTGTTTTAGTAAAAGCCTTGCAAGTAAAATGCAAAGTCTATTTCAGTAGTTATCTTTCAAGGGCAAAAATACCCACATGAAATTAAATTACAAATATACTGCAGTCTAAACCAGTTCCAGCTAGATAACTGGACATCTTATATATCAACGGCATTAGAGCTACAAAGTCTTCATAATCCATGCAAAGCATTCAAAACAGAAACTATATTCATAAGCATAGGAAAGCCTACCTTACAGCCAAGCATCTCTGTGATGGGGTCAATTCTTCTTCTTTTCGAAACATTCCTGTAGAAGAGGGAAGAAATAAGCACTAGTTAACCATTTATTTGCCAGAGATAATGGGGTGTCAGTTCAGGGCAATTGTACCTTTATTCTCCACCTTGTGGTCCCTCGAGGGCACCCACTACATGCTCTCAGCTGCTCAGCCATCCCCTCTTTTGAAGTGGTGCTGAAACTAGGGAGCTGCTTGAAGTAGTAATAACAAACACCACATACATGGTTTCCATCATCTGCACTCCCACTATAAAACCTGTTCCAGCACCCCTACTCTCTTAGGTAGAGACTCACGTTCCACAGCCTTCTGACTGGGAGTTTACCACGCTGCACAGTTTCCTGCCCACACTGTGATATCCCAGCAAGCAAGACTTCCTAAACAGGCCAACAACTGCACTTTGCTTTCTCTGTAAGAGCTATCAACAGCTGTAATTGCCTGCAGTTACAAGTTACCATGCAGCTCTTTCCAAGCAAGCACCTTTATTCTTAAGGTGAAAACATTACAGAGTAAAGATATTAAAAACAATAAAAAATGTATACTCATGCTAATAAGTTTACCAGAGATCACCACTCCTCCCAGCTCCAAAAAGGACTCTGGTATGAGTCAGTCTTTCAACCCTCACAGCGGAGTTTTTCTGTGGTTACAAGTTCATAACAGCCTTAGCTCAGAATTAGTCAACCTATGTATAGGTTAGTCTTTCCTTTATTACAGCTTGAGCTTTTGATCTTGAGACCCTGGGAACAAGTAATCAGTAGACAATGGTCCCCTCTTTAGGGTGTACCTTCTAAAGCAAGAGTCTCAAAGTACCAGCCCATCGGCCATCTGCAGCCCCAAAACTTCCCACTGCAGTCCATGGAGGAGAGATGAATGCAGACACACTGCCCGATGTCTGCTGCAGGCTCTGCCCCCCACAACTCCCTTTGGCTGGGGGAGAGGGACAGAGATACCATCACTAGTCGCCGGGCAAAGTCAGCCATGGAGGTAGCATCATTAGTTGCTGGGCAGAGTCAGCCATGGAGGGAGCATCACTTTTTTCCAAAATGAATATAAACAAGTCAAAATACCGAACACAACTATCTGATGCACAGCTTGCTGCAATTCCTTGTAAGGTGCACACCTGGGCAGCTGCACACAAGAGAATGAACAGCCACCCACCTAATTAGTGGATTAGCCACTGGGCTGATGGGGCCTGTGCCTAGAAGCCCCAGTCAACTGGAGGGCCCGGAAAAAATCTGACACCAGGCAGCGGGAGCTCGAAGCACTGGCTGCCTGGCAGGCAGGCAGGGCAGGAGAAGCCCCGATGCCCCGACTGTGCTGCCCAGCAGAAGCACTGGGTGGACAGGATGAGGCAGGGGAAATCCCTGGCAGCAGTGCCAGGAGGGCAGGACAGTAGGAAGCCCCCACTCCCTGGCAGCAGTGCCGGATGAGGTAGGGGAAGCCCTCGCACTCCAACCCCCCTCCCCAGCAGCAGCACTGGATAGGCAGGGTCGGGGAAGTCCCCAGCACCCGCTGACCCAGGCAGTGTGGCAAAGAGAAGCTGCCAGCACCCTCACCCTATCAGAAGCTGCGGGGTAGCGGAGGAAACTCCCAGCACCCCGAACCCCATCAGAAGCCATGTGGCTCATCCCCAGCAGAAGCCACGGGGTGGTGGGAGAAGCCTCAGCACCCCAACCCTGGTCCCCTACAGAAGCTCAGGAGGTGCCAGGGGAAGTCCCAGTACCCAGACCCCCTCTGCAATACCAGGACTGAAGGAGCTCTCAACTCCCTGCTGCGGCCTCGGGACTGGAGGAGCTCTCAATCCCGGTTGTGGCCGAAGGGCTGTGCGGGGTGGTGCGGGGACAGAGCTTCTCCAGTCCTGAAGCTGCGGGGGGCGGGGGGGAACAGAAAGGAGCAAATAAGTTGCGTGGGCCACAATAACAGCAGAATAGGGGGACCCTGGCTGGAACGAGGTGGGCCCCAGGGAAGGAGCAAAAAGGGGTGGGACCGCAGGCAGAAGGAGTGAGGAGCCACCTTCCCCACTTGCTCTGGTCTAGGGCCCCAGGAAACCTTAATCCACCACTGCCCTGCTATGCAGATAATCGGGAGTTTACTGTAAACTCAAATCCTTACTATTTGTAAAATATTATATATTATAGACCAAAAGAAGAGACCAGAGATAACAGTTTTTGTTGTCACTATGGCATTGGCAGCAACAAAAGCAAACAGAACACAGATGTCAGTTGAATAAAATAGCACAGGCATGTATCGTAATCATGAAGTTACTCTTTTGAAAGTGATACCAAGGCATTAACCAAAATGTTATCATTGATACAGCAAAGGTTGCATGAGAGTTACAAAATAAATTATAGATCAAGAAGCATTAAAAGAAAGCAAATAATCCCTTCGTTCCAGGAGGAGGAAGTGTTAAATTACTAAAAAATAATCTCGGTTCACTGACTTATTTACAGCCAAACAAACTGAAAGAGAGCAGATGCATTTAAGAAACACAGTCATGGGAAAACAGCTGCTACTTTTTGTTGTGAATGAGCTAACATTTATTAAATGGGAACTCATCTTGTCATGATGCTCCATGAACAAAAGAGACGTAATATGTAGTAGACTTGTACAACAAAACGTAATTTCTTAAATTTTCATTATGGTCTTGAATTTTTTTTAAAAAACCTATATTTTAGAAAGCAAGTGAATGGATGGAGGGCTACATATAGGATTCCTGGGTTTTAAGACTCTCTAAACTAGTGCTAAAGGTATTTTAAGCTTTTGAATGATGTGCTGGAGTTCTTTTACTAAACACAAAGAGTGTTTGCAGTTGGGAAAAGGAAAGGATGAAGAAAGGCTCAAGATAAATGAAAATAGGAGGGAATTATTTATACCAATTATGAAAAGAAACATTCTTCAGAACTTAAGTTTATGAGAATTAATAATGACTGCCAGAACTATTGCTATAAATATGTCTGATATGGTACTATGTACCACAATTTGAGTGGGCAGCCAGTCAAATTTCCAGTAGCTACCAACCAATGTAAACTGTACTATGTTTATGATTTGTTTTATTTTTCCTTGAGCTGTCTCCGTAGTTTTTATGTGCAACTCACCTTTAGAAGATGCCATGATTAGACTGTCCAGAATTGGTAAATATGGCTGTTACTTATATAAATGTCTAATCCATTCTCAAATTTCTATAAACTCTGTGCCTCAATGATGTCATATAGCAATGAGTTCCATAGTTTAACAGGCATTGCATTGTACTGAAAAATACTTGTCTATCAGCTTTTGATCCACTGCTTTTCACTTTCATTACACATTCCTTTGTATGTTGGAGGTTCCTGTATTATGATAGAGGGTAGACAGAAAGGCCTGGTCACCCTATGTACACACACCACTGGAGTATCAATGTATCTCTGCACTGGTATCTATCCAACCATCACTCCACAATTAGGGCAACTAAAATGATTAGGGGTTTGGAGAGGGTCCCATATGAGGAGAGATTAAAGAGGCTAGGACTTTTCAGCTTGGAAAAGAGGAGACTAAGAGGGGATATGCTAGAGATATATAAAATCATGAGTGGTGTGAAGGAAGTGAATAAGGAAAAATTATTTACTAGTTCCCATAATATAATACAGAGGCCACTAAATTAAATTAATGGACATCAGATTTAAAACAAATAAAAGGAAGTTCTTCTTCACACAGCGCACAGTCAACCTGTGGAACTCCTTGCCTGAGGAGCTTGTGAAGGCTAGGACTATAACAGGGTTTAAAAGACAACTAGATAAATTCATGGAGGTTAAGTCCATTAATGGCTATTAACCAGGATGGGTAAGAAATCATGTCCCTAGCCTCTGTTTGTCAGAGGGTGGAGATGGATGGCAGGAGAGAGATCACTTGATCATTACCTGTTAGGTACACTCCCTCTGGGGCATCTGGCATTGGCCACTGTTGATAGACAGGATACTGGGCTGGACGGATCTTTGGTCTGATCCAGTCTGGCCATTCTTATGCTCTTCCCCATGTGCGTTACTTTTTATTTGTCAACAATACATTTCTCTGCCGCTGTGCTCCTGTCCACCCAGTTTTGTTAGGCCATGTCTACACTACAGACTTCTGCCGGTATAGCTACGTCAGTCAGTGGTATGAAGAGGTGTGATTCTTGACCAACTTAGTCAATGTCAGCTTTCTGTGACAGAGAGCTGCTGAGGTAAAGGAAGTGCTCAACATTTTCCAGGGTCTCTTTATTGATCTGAATTACAGGAGCAGGATCCTGGTAATCTGAAGCATGTTGGTGGAGTACTTTAGTTTTCTTGTTGTTGCGTATGAGGCCGAGTTGGTTGTAGGCCTCAGAGAAAATGTCACTATTTTTTGAATATCTTCTTCTGAGTGGACACGCACGGCAGAGTCATCCACAAGTTGGAGTTAAATGACTGATTTAGTGATAGTCTTTATCGTGGATAGGAGACAAATGAGGCTGAAGAGCTTGCTGTCCATTCTGTATTGAATGTCAAGTACGGAGGGGAGGTTGTCAGCCATGAGAAGGAGGGTGATAGCAAGGAAGATGGAGAAAAGGGTTGGAGCGATGATACAGTCTTGCTTAACTCCTATCTATAGTAGGAAGGGGTCCATTTCGGATCCATTGCTGGCGACCATCACAGACATGTTGTCGTGGAGGAGTCAGAGGATGGCAACAATTTTGGCAGGCATCCAAATTTAAGAATTCCCCACAGAGCCTCACTGCTGATGAAGTCGAATACTTTCATGAAATCGATGAAGGTCACGTACAGAGTCGATGTTGCTTGCAGCACTTTTCTTGAAGTTGGGAAGCAGTGAAGTTATAGACCATGACCCCATTCTACTAGACACTGTGCAAACAGCTTATTTCACTTGCGGAGGTGATTTTATGACATTGGTACAAAGCACAGCTTCACCAGTATGGCTGCATCCACACTAAGGAGTGCTTTGCCAATATCCAGGGTTCCCAACTTATAAAAAACTTAATGTCAATGGCATGATATATGTTTGTTTTCATTTTAGGAGCAGAGAGAGAGAGAGAACAATGTTTTTATATATGTTTGATGTATCATACAAAATTACACAGCAAAATGAGAAACATTTTGGCATGAAGAAGAATCAACTTTAACCCATGCTAACATTCAGCCACCTATGCAGGTAGCCACCCACATATCCACTCAGTCTCTCACTCAGCCCAGTCTGTTTCTTATTCATTTCCAGATTTTGTTACCTATTATTCTCTTAGATCTAACACTCGCCCCTAAAGAACTTTAATCCTCCATTCAGCCATTTACTTTACATAGGAGATGCTTTTTAAAAAATCAAATGTCTGCCATTTTTTGTAGCTGCCTTATTAAAATTCTTCTGTCTCCCTCATAATGGGCCTTTTGGTACAAAAAAAGGCAATTGAAATTTATTTATTCAATGTATTGATTGTTTTGTATATTACCAAAATAAGTCATTTCATATAACTCAGGTCTGTGCCACTGTACAAGCCAGATTTCCTATTTTTGTGTTTGTGATGTCAGTCCATTTCTACAGTTACCTGTGTTCCCACACACAAACTCTGCCCTCAAGGCTGCGCTGCCCTTTTCTTCCCAAGCGCACAAAAACCCACTACAGGGTTCATCTAAGTCTTCCTCAAGCAGCAAAGAATAAGTATGAATGGGAACACAGTTAACTAAGGTACTCCAACTTTTAAATAGGGAAGTAATCAATAAATAATAATTGGAGATATACCAATCTCCTAGAACTGGAAAGGACCTTGAAAAGTCATCGAGTCCAGCCCCCTGCCTTCACTAGCAGGACCAAATACTGATTTTTGCCCCAGATCCCTAAGTGGCCCCCTCAAGGATTGAAGTCACAATCCTGGGTTTAGCAGGCTAATGCTCAAACCACTGAGCTATTCCAGCTTACCAGTTCCACCTCACATCACAGCTTCACTTAACACACAACACTTGGATATGTTTATAGTGAAATCACGTATATTTTTTTTTAGCAAAGCATACAGATTCTAACTATAGGAAGTGAACATATTGGAAACAAATGGTTACATATAAAATAAAATCATAATGGCCATTCTAGAGCCTAGACTTAATTAACAAGACACTCTCATCTCTAACCAAGTATTGCTCAACGGAAGTCCTTGCAGAGCTTTGCAGCTAGGCAGGCTATGACCCTTATTTTCTGAGACAAGCACAATATTAGCTTGCATCCTAGGTGAAGGATTCCATGTGTTCCTCTGCATGCCAAGATATACCGGAACAATCCCTTATCTTTATTCATAAACAGAACACCCTTCCGCTGTTTATTTATTCCCACAGATTTCCTCTCTTGTACATTTTGCAATCTCTTATTTATCCCCTGGCTACGTACACAAACAGGCATACATTGTCAGGCATACAATGCCTGTTACCTTCTTTGGAACATTTCCAAAGTATGTCACCTCCGGTGGCCTGCCTTAATTCCAAAACGTTAAGAACATAATTTTCAATATGGATACATAACTTCCTAAATATTATCCATACATACATTTTGCAATGGTTACAAAAACAAGTGGGCTACTGCCTCTCAGTAGAGACTTCACATGTCACCGTTCAGTGAACTATTATGCAAATATCCAATCCAAGAGATCTCTGTAAAACCCTATGCATCCACTGTGCCATCAGCCAGTTGGCAACAAGGGGTCCCTGGATCACAACGAGTTCTTTAAAGTAATAAGTGACTCCCAAACCCTGGGTGTTTAGTAATCATGATTATAGTTTGTGAAATCTATAATTTTGAATGTATTTTCCTCTGAAAGAGTCCAGCTAATCACCACCCTCTCCGATCTATTGTACATACTTTGAACAGAGTTCAGCTTCTCTTTTCCATGATAAAAACATGGCACTGAAAGAAAGTTTAGTGAGTTGAGATATTGTGTCAGATCTCAGCCTAGAGCAAATGTTTGACTATTTCATAAACTTTAAAATTTAGAGGCAAGGTGAAGAGGAAAGTGTGACAAGCTAATCTCTACACACCAGTGCAAACATGATACTGCTGCAGTGGAGACCATTTAAAAATTTTTCTTTGCTGTTTTTGAGCAAAGAGAGGCCAAAGACAGGGTGAGAGAAAGTCATTGACAGGGAGACACAGCAGGGTTTAAGATACAGAGGAATTCCAGTGAATATCTTAACTTGAATTTTCTAAAACAAATTTGTGGAATTTTGGAATTCAACCTGTAATCTTTAAAACAGATATTTTAAAAAGGTACTGACTCGTTGTTAGGGCTGTAATAGATGTAAGTCTAGTTTACACAATCATCTCTTTGAATTAGTCTCTGAAATCTGAGGGCTTGGCTACACTGGAGAGTTGCAGCGCTGGTGGTGGCTTTACAGCGCTGCAACTTACTCACCATCCACACTTGCAAGGCACATACAGCGCTGTATCTCCTTGGCTACAGCGCTGCATGTACTCCACCTCAGCCTGGGGAATAACGATTGCAGCGCTGGTGATGCAGCACTGTTCCACCAGCGTGGCCACCAAAAGCACTGTTATTGGCCTCGAGAGGTATTCAGAGGTATCCCAGAATGCCTGCTCAGCCACTCTGCTCATCAGTTCGAACTCTACTGCCCTGGCCTCAGGTGATGAGCTCTTTAAATGCCCTGGGAATTTTAAAAATCCCCTTTCTGTTTGCTCAGCCAGGTGTGGAGTGCAGTCAGTGAATCTTTCCAGGTGACCATGCCTCCACGTGCCAAACAAGCCCCAGCATGGAGCAATGGCGAGTTGATGGACCTCATCAGTGTTTG
>NC_133771.1:33287893-33289156 GCF_003597395.2 Chelonoidis abingdonii | reverse complement strand
CCAAAATGGGACGAGGTGCTCTGTGGGATAGCTGCCCATAATGCACCACTCCCAACACCGCTGCAAATGCTGCAAATGTGGCCACACTGCAGCGCTGGTAGCTGTCAGTGTGGCCACACTCCAGCGCTTTCCCTACACAGCTGTACGAAGACAGCTGTAACTCCCAGCGCTGCAAGTGTAGCCAAGCCCTGAGAGACTTTGAAGTGAAATAGTCATAGGTATGACAGCAGTTAGGACTAAGTGAATGGGAGGGCAAAGTCCTTGTGCTTTGCACTGATTAGGTATAAATACAGAACTCACTAGAGATAGGCCTAGTCAGTTATTGTCATTCTTTCCTCTCCCTCCTACATTGTCAACATAAGCTGTGTTCAAAATAGACTGCAAGATACTTGGAGTAGAGGCCTATCCTTATGCATGTGAAGAGACATGCAAATCTAGGGGGTTGAAGCAATAACATTTAATTCAATAAAATAAAATAAAATTAAAATGGTGCCAGAAAACAGAGACTGGAGGACACCATTATAGACAGTTGAAAAATCTGACATAATTTGCAAAACAAACCTCAATTATTTTACAACAAATGCATTTATTTAAAAATTCTTTCACTGGACTAGTTTCATGAGATATACATCACATTTTCATGAACGTCCCCAAGGGGAAACAATCACAGAGCTTATTCAAGCATACTTCAGTGCTACACAAACAATATAATGCACAACAGCTGAAATAACAGAGGATTGTCTAGCCACAATTTCAGTTCATTTTAAAGGTTTTTAAAAAGAGTGGATTGGAAGTTTCTTAAACTGTTTCAATGAAACAGGTAAGTTTCTTAAACCTGTTTCAGTGGAAAAGATAGTTTACCCCAGCCACTTGTGGTTATAATCCCAGAAGTCATCCTTTCAATATTAATCTTGTCTCTAAGCATTTTAAAATTGATTAAAGTAGTTTGAGTGGAAGGCACATTGTCAGTGTTTTTCATGGTGCACACTATCATTCTTACTTCTCAAAGTGACCAAGAAATCAAACTAGCTCATAAAATAACCTGATATCAATCATTTCTTTCCGTTCCACCCTTAAGAATCACTTCTATATATTGTCACACACTGGGACAATTCACCTCCTGTCTCATAGACTCATAGACTCATAGGTCAGAAGGGACCGATATGATCATCTAGTCTGACCTCCTGCACAAGGCAGGCCACAAAACCCTGCCCATACACATTTATAACAACCCCGAACCCATGACTGAGTTATTGAAATCCT
>NC_133771.1:33278834-33287868 GCF_003597395.2 Chelonoidis abingdonii | reverse complement strand
TACATTGTTTTATTATAAGTTTATATATTATTATGGTGTTTAATATATATGTATAATAGTTTTATTGGATTTATTTATATCATATATTATTATAGTTTATATTTTATTTTAATATAAATATTTTATATATTTTTTATATAATTAAATTTTATTTATTTTTTTTTTTTTTCTATTTTTTTCTTTTTTTTCTTATTTTTGTTTTTTGTTAAGTATATATTTTATTATTTTTTAACTTTTTATATAATATTAAGTTTATTATTTTATTAATTTTTAATCTCTTGTTTTTTACTCTTTTTATACTTTTATATTCTTATTTTTTATTTTAAAATTATTATATCTTTCTTATTTTTTAAATCTATTTTTCTTTTTTATTATTATTATATTATAAATTCTTTATTATTATGGGTAATTATTTATATTCGTTTTTTTATTATTTTTTTTTATATATTTATATGTTTAGATTTTTTACTTATTAATTTTTATTATACTACATGTATTTTTGTATTTTACTTTATTTTATGTATCATTTTTTTTTTCTTATTTATTTTTTTTTTTACTTTTTTATTTAATGTATATTTTTTTTTATTATTGCTTAATCGAATTATATGTGTTTATTTTTTAATTATTTTTACACTCTTTATTCTGCTTAACTTCAAATCTTCTCCTTATTCTAATTTGACGCCTACCTAACTTATATAAATGGGGTTGATCTATACTCCCACTCGACTGATATAATCTATAATTAATTATATATTTGTTATATTTATATATTCTTTACCCTACCCTCAATGCTTTATAGGGTTTTCTCAATTCTCATCTTCTCTCCTATATATTTTTTTATATTCTACTTTTATTTAATCTATAATCCTTAGATCTTTGTTATTAATTTTTATATGCATATCTTCTATCTTATCTTATTTTTTGTCTTTTAATTTTATTTATTTTATTATTTTATATTTTTTTAATACAATAAATATATAATATAAAAAATTAATTTTGTTTTTATGTTATGTTATTTTTTTTTAAACTTATTTTTATATTTTATTTTTACTTGTTAATATTTTTCTTATTATGTTATTTAATTATATATTTTTTTATCTTATCTGTAATATTATTTATTGTTTTTTTATATATTATTTCTGATTTGTCTCTGTTTTTATTATTGTTATTTTTATATTAATTTTATATAATTTTTATTTTATTTATTATTATTCTAGTTTTTTTAATTTTCTTATTTATTTTTATTTTTTGATTATATTATTTTCTTGTTTTTTTACTATAAATTTTTTTCTTATTTTTATTATCTTTTTATGTATATTATTTAATATTTTTTAGATTATTAGATATATTTTATGTTATTCTTTTTTTTTTTTATATTATTAATAGTCTTTTATTAATTATTTTTATTTTTAATTTTATTATTTGTGTTTTCTATGTGCTGTTTTATTCTTTTCTTTATTTATATATATATTTTATATTTTTTATTGTTCTCTTTCTTCTTACTATTTTTAATTTATAAATTTAATTTATACCTTTTTTTTTTTTTATTTTTTTTCTTGCTTATTAATTTATTTTATATAACTATTTTTTTATTTTTATTTTTATTACTTGTTTTGTTTTTTTTTTATTATTATTCTGTTATATATTTTATAATTAATTTATATATTATATTTTATATTTTCTTTTTCCTATTATTTGGTATTTTACATTGTATTTATTTTTATAATTTCTTTTTATTTTATAACATTATATTGGTTTTTTATTCTCTTATTCTATTTGATAGTTATTTAGTACCTTATTTTTTATATAATATAAAGAATGCTGCCTCTGGTTAATTGTTGCCCGTTTTTTGCCTTTTCCACAAGCGACCTTAATGTCTCGGCTGCCCTGTTAAATCAACAGCGGTCCCAAAGACTCCAAAACCTGCGGAGAGAAGCCGCACAAAAAGCAAAAGACGAAACACCTGCTGAAAAGCCAGTTTATGGATCACTCTTGTAAGAGAGAAAATAAAAAAAACATGCCAGGACTGGAGGGAAAGGGGGGGGGGGAGGAAAGACAGGAATCCGCCAACTACAGAAACGCAAGCAGGCCAATGGTAAAGAAAAGTTCACAAGCAGCTGAATAAAGCATCCTGCAGGCGCACAAACACAAGCGGACTCTATCCCAGGGGCTCGTACCCATTGCAGGCAGAGCACTTCGCTGGCCGAGCCCCCCTCTCCCAATCCCAAAGCTCTCTACCCTTGTGCCCATGTCAGCTCAAACCTTTCCCGGAATCCAGGTTTCTTAGCTCACCCGCTGCCTCCAACACCTTGTACGGGTTTACCAACCAGCCCTGCGGAGTAAACTACGACCCTTACCTCGCACTTCTAACCCATCACATGCAGTATAGCCATCCGAAGTGCAGCAATCATTACACAGCACTCCAGACAGGACATATTTCAAAACCTGTGCACTGTACAGTTCCTCACCACCACCCCCCTGCTTGTTTAGGGTTTCCCAAATGATTCAGATGTCTGGTCAGAAGTGTATTATTTTCTTGTTTCAAATAAATGAATTCTTGAGCTCGGTTGAACAGTCTTTATTAATTGCAGCAGGAGATAAAGTCAAAGATTACCTTAGCCCAGGGGAAAAGAGAAGAAGAGGAAGAAGAAAACAGGCACTTGCAAATCAGCTATAGCACAACACAGATTTCACTATACTAAACATTTTTGTAACATGCACTCATTCTCAGTTGCAAGGCACCAAACATTTACTGTTGGTTTTCAAGCCTTCAAAATTCCTCCCTCAAGGCATCCCTAATCCTTGAGCCCCTGTTTGCTGGGCTTCTCTAGTGCCTGCGGGGCAATCTGTCTGTGCAAATGCAGCCTCAGGTGTGACCTCGTAGGCCACATTTACCTGACTGAATGGGGGGTTCAATGACTTCCCTTCACCAATATTTATGGATGCGGGTACAAACACATGGGAAAAAAACATATAACCGCAGGTGAATTGCTGCTTTCCCCAAGTCTAGGCTTCCAGTACAAGATGAGTCGCCAGTGCCTTTTAAACGGCCCAATAAGCCACACTCCCAGGTCATTCCGCGCACCGGCTCAAGCCTCTGGTACGTTGAACCGGTTCCTATGCTCCTGTCAAAGCTTCCCTTGTATATGGTTTCGATGAAGCCAAACGCAAATTTATCGGGTTAAGCGGAGTCTCCAAGATCACAATCGGATTTTCAACGGCCCCTACTGTGATCTTCCAGTCTGGGAGAAAAAAAAAAAAAGTTACTGCCTGCAGCTTCCGGGAAACAGGCCACTGTATCGTTACGAAAGATGCCGTGCATCATGCACACGCTTTCATGCCAGCCGGTGTTATAGCAATGAAATGCCCACGTTTATCCACAAGCGCCTGCGAGAAACCATAGACAAGAATGTACCCTTTCTGATTAACGTATTCAGATGCCTAGGGAGGGGGTGGTTGCCAGAATAGGAAATAGGCGCCCAATTCTATTCGGCCCTCCACAGTTTAGGGAAATCAATTTGTGCGAACGCCATCCACAATGGTCCTGGGCACGGTTCCAGAGTCATGGTTCTTGCTTAAGCAGGAATGCAATTAATGGCCCTCCCTGCAAACTTGTCATTCAAAAACGATCCCCAAACAGTCGATTTCCCACTTCAAACTGGTTCCCACGATCGCGGTAGCTGTCATGGAGTTGCCAGCTCCAGACTGGCAAATAGCACCGCTTTCTGTCAGCCGGCACAGCGCGCAGCTTCTTCTATCTCGTGTCCTTGAGCCATCGGGGGGGGCGGAGGCTCAAGCACAAGTCCCTGGAAAGTTCGATTTTTCTCTCCGAAAAAAAAGTTCTGCAGCCACTGCTCGTTCATCCCAGGAGAACATTCCATGACGATGTTAGTATACCCACTCAGTGCTTTGTTTCAGGCCCCACAAGCCAGCGAACATCACCGGTGCTGAGCATTGTCAGGATAGTGGGATGCCCAACAAGCAATGTCCGTGTCGTTATCGGCCTCAGGCGACGTCGCTATCCATTGGCTCCTCATCACTTTGAGAGCTGTAAGGAAAAATAGCACTCAACTGCCAAAACATTGATGTGCTGGCAGAGACTCCAGTCAGCATATTCCTGTAGCGCAGTTCCGGGCTGCATTTCCCACAGAGAAGAGAATCGTGTTTGGCTAACAGATAAAACGGGTGGTGGAGCGTCACAATGGCACAAACATGGAACAGAAAAACAGTTGACTGATAGGAATGTGAAGCGCTGCAGCCGGCGGCATTGGGAACAGGAAGCAGAAAGGCAACCACACCTTCTCGTCCCCTTCCACAACCCACAGCGCCCAAAAGGGACGAGCGGTGCTCTGTGGGATAGCTGCCATAAATGCACACTCCCAACACCGCTGCAAAATGACTGCCAAATAGTGGCACGACTGCAGCGCGTGGGTAGCTGCAGTGTGGCCAACCACTCCAGCGCTTTTCCCTACACAGCTGTCCGAAGACAAGCTGTAACTCCCACCGCTGCACCGTGTAGCCAAGCCTAGATGAGACTTTTGTAAGTGAAATAGTCATTAGTCTGACAGCAGTTAGGACTACCTGAGTGAATGGTGAGGGCAAAGTCTTGTGCTTTTGCACTGAAGGCTATAAATACAGAATCTCACTAGAGATAGGCACCTTACGTCAGTTTTATTGTTCATTTCTTTCCTCTCCTCCTACATTGTCAACATTAAGCTGGTGTTCAAAAAAATATGACTGCAGGATACTTGTGGAGGAAAGTAGAGGCCTATCCTTATGGCATGTGAGAGAAAAGAGACATGGCAAAATCTAGGGGGTTTAGAAGCCAATAACTTTAATTCAAAAAATGAAAAATAAATTAAAATGTTTCGCCCAGGGAAGGGGAGAAACAGAGACTGGAGGGACACCTTTTATTTATAGACAGATTTGCTGAAAAAAATCTGACATAATTTCGCAATAAAGCGGACCTCATTTTTATTTTACAAACAATATGCATTTTATTTAAAAAAATGGTCTTTCACTGGACGGAGTTTCATGAGAATATTACATCACATTTTTCTTTATGATGAACGTCCCCTAAGGAGGCAGGGAAACAATCAACAGCGCCTTATTCAAGCATACATTTTAGCTGCTACCAAACAAGTATATAATGCACAACAGCTGTAAATAACAGAGTTGTACTGCCACAATTTAATCAGTTCATTTTAAAACGGTTTTTAAGAGAGTGGATTGGAAAGTTTTCTCTAAAACTTGTTTCAATTGCAACAGTAGTTTTTTCTTAAAACCTGTTTCAGTGGGGGGAAAGATTAGTTTTACCCCAGCCACTTGTTGGTTATACTCCCAGAAAGTCATCCTTTCATAATTCATCTTGTCTCTAAGCATTTTTAAATGTGTTGTATTTTTAACAAGTAGTTTTTGAGTGGATAGGCACATTGGTCAGTGTTTTTCATGGTGCACTATCATTCTTACTTCTTCAAAGTGACAAGAAATCAAACTAGCTCCAATTAAATACCTGTATCAATCATTATTCTTCGTTTCCCCCTTTTAAGAATCACTTCTATATATTGTCACACCAGCTGGGACAATACTTCACTCCTGTCTTCATAGTGACTCATTAGACTCATAGGGTCAGAATATGGGACGTATGATCCATCACTAGATCTGACCTCCTCACAGGCAGGCCACACAAAAACTGGCCCATAACACATTTTATAACAACCACCGAACCCGATGACTGAGTTATTTGAATGCCTGCCAAATGTGAGATTTGAGGACCCTCAAAAGCTGCAGGGAATCCACAGCAAGCGACCAATGCCCCCCACTGCTAATGCAGCTAGGAAGGCGGGAAAAACGAAAACTCCAGGGCCGCCTGGCATCGCGCCCTGGAGGGGGAAAATTCCTTCCCGACCCCAAATATGTCGCGATCAGACTAAACCACTGAGCCATGTGGCAGACTCACCAGGCCACGCACAAGCAAAGAAGAAATTTCTCTTGCAGTGTAACTCAGTTTCCATCCCATCCAAACATCCCCTCACAGACCATGAGCAGACTTATCTGCCGATTATTCCCAAATCAAATTGCCCCAAAATTAAACTATTCCCATCATGAACATCCCCTCATATAACTTATCACGCTTAGTCTTTTTTAAAGCAGATAAGGTCTTTTTTGCCCCACTACTTTCCCTTCGGGAAGGCCGTTCCAGAAAACTGCCACTCCTAATCGGTTGGGGAGGAACCTTCGTCTAATTTCAAGTTTCTAAAACTTCTAAATATCCAGGTTTGTGTACCCATTCGTGGCCGTGCCTACATTAGTACTAAACGTAAAAATTAATTTTCCTCATCCTCACCTAACGTTTAATCCCCTGATTATATTTATATAGGGCAGCTAACTTCCCCGGAGCCTTTCTTTTGGCCAGCTCTAAACAAAGCGAAGCTCTTTGAGTACTTCTTTCATTGAAGGCAGGAGTTTTCCATTTCCCGGATCATCTAAGCTAGTCTAGGCCGTCTCTGAACCTGTTCCAGTTTGAATTCATCCTTCTTAAACATGGGACACCAGAACTGCACACAATATTCCAGGTGGGGTCTCACCAGCGCCGTATATAACGGCACTAACACCTCCTTCTCCTTGCTGGAAATACCTCGCCTGATGCATCCTAAAACCGCATTTGGTTTTTTAACAGCCATATCACGTTGGCGGCTCATAGTCATCCTGCTATCAACCAATACCCCAAGGTCCTTCTCCTCCTCCGTCGTTTCCAATTGATGCGTCAACTTTTCTCTAGCCACTTAAGACATATACATACACAACTATGAAGCCTCTTTGTTCATGCCTAAACTTGCTTGTAATATACAATTGACATATTATAGTTCTGTTCATATTATATCCAATAAAAATTAAAATTCACAGAGTCTTATACAAGATTATTAAACATAGCACGGAACAAAATTAGGAAAAGAAGAAACGATTGACTTTCTTCTCTACTTACTCCCTTTTTAGTAAAAGTGGTATTTATGTCATGTAAAGTCACAGCAACTAATGCCTGTTCTACCAATTTGTGAATGCAGTGCTGATCTCTGAATTTGGAGATTCTGTTTTGCTAACTCATTAGAGATCCATGCCCCAGCCCAAAAGAGGGCAGAGGATGCCAGGCCAATCTTTTGGTGATGTGGTATCTTCTGAACAATAAGACTTGTTTTCAGAGCTTGCATTCTGTGCAAGCTACCATGGTTTTTGCTGAATTGGTCCCTTATCAAATATTTAAAGAACCAACAATTGAGATACCAAAACAAATTTCTCCCACCAGGCCCTCCCGCCCCCAAATGTGTAGTGGGATAATAAAATTCACAGCACAAATCTGTAGTTTAATTTTCTGAATTAAACTGAAGGGAAATTATAAAAAATACACTGTGAAGAATTAAAGTTAAAGAATGCAGTTCAAAAAGTCTTACCATCATGAATCTCATAAGCCAGACTAGTGATCTTCTGTGTAATTATCATCATTGGGCTGTTACAAGGGAAAAAATAAAGATATTTTAAATAAGAATATCCATGTTTTAATTTCACATTTAAAATTGGGAATAGGTTAAACTAGCAATTCCCACTGGAAGAGGACAAAATGTCTAACCGCTGGAGCTTAGATCTTGGTCTTATGTTTACACAATGAGTAGAAAATATTCGTTACATACAGCAGGTCAGTCCACCAAAGAGCCAAGATCTAGAACTGTCCAGGAGTTAAGCAGTTTGGTAAAGCAATGCATATATTTTGCTGAATTGGGTCCTAAATGTTTAAATAAATAAGAGAAAATTTCCAGAAATTTAACTGAAGAAAATATAAATTCTTGGGGGGTGGGTGGGTTTATTTATTTTAAGGGGGAGGAGTAAGTGGCGAAAGGCACAGAAAAGACGGTTACTCACCTTTGTAACTGTTGTTCTTCGAGATGTGTTGCTCATATCCATTCCAGTTAGGTGTGCGCGCGCCGCGTGCACGTTCGTCGGAAGACTTTTTACCCTAGCAACACTCGGCGGGTCAGCTGGGTGCCCCCTAGAGTGGCGCCGCTATGGCACCGGATATATACCCCAGCCGACCCAGCCACCCTTCAGTTCCTTCTTGCCGGCTACTCTGACAGTGGGGAAGGAGGGTGGTTGCTCACTCCTGTACTGTGTTCAATGAAGACAGTCTTCCAGTGGCCCCATTACATGCCAGAAGGTCTCCGAACTTATGCAGTGCTTACGGTGGACCCACCGTATACTACTCCCAACTAAGACAAGTCACAGTTGCGACCTCATCCCGGCGTCCTGTCCCTAAGGTAGTGTCGGCCTTTGGTGAAAGACCCCAGAATACGTCCATAATGATGACCATAACCAGGACATTTCTTTCCCTCATCCCGTCTCTCCAAGCCGATCACTCCTTCTCGAGCCGGGAAGCAAAGCAGTTACCAGCCCTTAGATGTCCATAGGTGCGCTCTGCAATCTTTAGGTTGGAGCGGACAAAGCCTCCTTCCGGAAATCCCCCGTCCCCAGCTGTCGTGCAGTCACTGAAACGGATGAAAGTTCTACCAGTCTCCTCCAGAGTATCTCCTCCTTGCTTCCTCTTGGTAACAGCGTGCATACGCACATCTATGACCTGGCTCATGTCCCTCGTCATCGTCACTGGCGCATGTCACCAAGCTCAGGCTCAAAATTTCAGCCGCCTTCTCCCCTGCTTGGCCCACATGCCTATCCTAGGAGATATGTCTCGCGCAGCGACCTGGTCCATCGGTCCAACACTTTGCTTCGCACTAATTTGCTCTGGTCCAAAGTCACGAAGAATCGAATGCAGCCTTTGTGCGCAGCGGTTTTTCTGCACGCTGCACATCTCACCTCACCTCCCGACTCCGCCCCTAGGTAAGGCTTGGAATCACGCTACTGGAAATGGATCTGAAGCCATCACTCGAGAGAAGAAAAAATGAACGGTAACTCCGTTCACCGCTTTGTTTGACTTGTTTGTTCTCGAGATGTGTTGCTCGATATTTCCATTCCAGAAACCCGACCCTCG
>NC_133771.1:33228403-33276324 GCF_003597395.2 Chelonoidis abingdonii | reverse complement strand
GTCTTTTCAGAGAACAGACCCTTGCCATCAAAGGGTGAGTCCTGGATGGTGTATTGGAGCTCGGGTGGCAGGTTGGAGACCTGTAGCCATGAGATACGCCTCATGGTGATACCTGAGGCCAGAGTTCTGGCTGCCGAGTTGGCCGCATCAAGAGAAGCCTGGAGGGAGGTTCTGGCCACCTTCTTCCCTTCAAGGAATGCGGCAAATTCCTGACGAGAGTCCAGGGGTAGTAGTTCTGTGAATCTACCCACCTCCGCCCAGGTGTTGTAATTATAACGGCTCAAGAGAGCCTGCTGGTTGGCCACCTGGAGTTGAAGGGCATCTGCCGAATATACCTTGCGGCCCAGAAGGTCCATCCGCCTAGCCTCCTTTGATTTGGGGGCTGGCGCCTGTTGCCCATGGCATTCCCTTTCGTTGACCGATTGGACAACTAATGATGAGGGGGAAGCATGGACATATAGGTATTCGTACCCCCGAGAGGATACCATATATTTCCTCTCGAATCCCTTTGCCGTAGGGGGGATGGCGGCTGGGGACTGCCATAAGGTGTCAACAGTGGCCTGGATGGTCTTGATGAAAGGCAAAGCCACCCTAGTGGGGGTATCCGCCGACAGGATGCTGACAACTGGGTCCTTGACCTCTGGGACTTCCTCTACTGGAAGATTGATGTTGAGTGCTACCCTCCTAAGGAGGTCCTGATGGGCTCTGAGGTCTATCGGCGGGAGCCCTGATGATGAGGTCCCTGCCACCGACTCATCTGGACAGGAAGAGGATGAAACGCCGGGGATGAGGGGATCCTGAATGGCCTCTTGCTCATGGGTCGGTTCCTGCTCCAGCGGTACCGGGGAACCTGGTGGATGGGTCATCTGCTTCTCTGTCCCAGCTGGAGGGGGACGGCTAATGGTGGCCTCTGGAGCTCGATGTGCTGAGGAAGCGGAGCGGGTCTGGAACAATGGAGCACCTTGGGCCTGATGGTACACCCAGGGTGTCCAAAAGGACCACTGTTGAGGTCCCGGGTCCTGAGACTGGACGTCCTGGAAGACCCCAGTAGGCACATCCGTATCTCGGTCCTGGTCGTAATAACTGTCCGCATGAGAAGACACCAACATCTGCCTGGACGGCCATGGAGGAGCAGAGAAACCTTGGGATGAGGTTCCAACAGACCTCGCTCCTCTCTTTAATGGGGACCGGTGCCAGTATTCATAACGGGTACACAGGTACACAGGTACCGGGATTGAGACCGGGACCTGTGACCAGACCAGTGCCGGGAGGTCGACCGAGATCTCGAGTCCCTGCGGCGTGAACGGCTCCAAGAGGTACAGTGCCTGGATCGGTGCCGAGAACTGGAGCGGTGCCGCGGATAGTGAGGTGGAGAGCGGGAGTCCGACCAGTGCCACGAGTCTGACCGGTGCCGTGCAGGAGAACGGTGCCAGGACTGCGAGCGGCGGCAAGAGCGGGAGCATCGTCTCGACCTGGACCGTCTGCGGGACTGCGATCTTGAGCGGTGCTGGTCCGCTGTGCCGACAAACGGTGGTCTAGTCAGGATCGGCTTGCCCAGAGATTGGATTACCCGCACCAACGGTGCCAGGAGTAGAGGCTGTGCCGAGTCCGTTAAGGCGATTAAGTCTCTTGCTGCTGAAAATGCCTCTGGCGTGGATGGCATGGTGAGCTCTACCGCAGTACGCGCCGGGGAGCTATCAGGCGCCGGACTCGATGGCCCCCTTGTGGGACCGGAATCAATGGTGCCGATTTAGTCGGTGCCACGGCGGGTATCGGCGCCGGGCGGTCCGATCTAGGCGCACTCTCTGGCTGCTGCGTGGGCGCTGCCAAAGTAGCAGGAGTCTTAGCCTTCTTCGACCTCGGGGAGAGGGAGCGATGTGGAGTCGACTTCGGTGCAGGTGGCGGCCGGTGCTGAGAGTCTTTAGGCGTACCGGTGCGATCCGGTGCCGTAGGGGCACTTCTGCTCACCAACTGACCGGCGCTCGGTGGCGAAGGTGGTGGTGTCAGGGCCGCCTCCATGAGGAGCTGCTTCAGTCTGACGTCTTGCTCCTTTTTAGTTCGCGGCTTGAAAGCCTTGCAAATAGAGCACTTAGCTGTTAAGTGCGATTCCCCGAGGCACTTCAAACAGGAGTCGTGTGGGTCTCCTGTTGGCATCAGCCTGTGACAGGCCGAGCACGGTTTGAAGCCCAGTGAGCCGGCATGAGCAACGGTACCGGGTGCGGGGAAGGAGCTACACCCCAAGCCCCGCTAACTAGTACTAAACTAACTATACTAAGAATTTACAACTAATTCTAAATATCTACCAGAACAACAACTATGTACACAGTAACAATGAGAAACTACGAGTAGCTAGGGAGGTGGAGCTCAGCTAAGCCACACTCCACTGTTCCAACGACCGACACAGACAGTAAGAAGGAACTGAAGGGTGGCCGGGTCGGCTGGGGTATATATCCAGTGCCATAGCGGCGCCACTCCAGGGGACGCTCAGCCGACCCGCTGAGTGTTGCAAGGGTAAAAAGTCTTCCGACAAACGTGCACGCGGCACGTGCACACCTAACTGGAATGGATATGAGCAATCACTCGAAGAAGATTATTTCTTTGTTATAAACAGCAGCAGTATGCATAGGACAATAGCAATCCCTGAAGTGAATATATGGCTATAACTCACTTCAGAAGCTCAGCTGAAATCAAAACCCAGGACAGTAAATCTCAAGAATTAATTTGGCCACAATTCACAACAAAAACATCTTTTTTAATAATACATAACTAACTTTGAAAAATTGAAGTAATTTATTTGGATGTAATAAAAAAGTAACAAGATATGAAGCAGAGAACTATGTATGGATATCTTGGTACATTTAATTTTTCTGTATAAAGATTTTACTGTAAATACATAATATTAACTAGTTGTAAAGTTTTTTCTCTCATATTCAAAAGAAAATACAAGCAGCTGGAACTTTTAACTTAATAAACCACCTTTCATTTGTACGGGTATCTAATGTTTAGAAAATTATTACCAAAAGGCAAAAGTATGTATTAATATACATCCTTCTCAAGATGTGTACAACAGCTAGTTCTACACTTTCACAGATGATCACATTACTAAAGAAGTTTGCTATAGTTAATGCTGATGTGATTTCTGAAGTCATATTGCAGGCATGTGACTTAAACTATGCTGTTCTTGACCTTATCCTTACTATTTTGTTTTGTTTTTACTTTGGTTATTTATCCTTTTATTTATTCCAAGACAAAAAAAAAAATCTACATTGACATAGAGTTAAGGTTGAAAGTACATATTGATAACTCATGGTATGTCCACACTGCAATTCCAGGTGTAACTGCAGCACTAGTACACATGCCCACACTAGCTTTACTCACATTAGCACAGCCAAAAACAGCAGTGTAGCAGGACAGGCTTCCGCAAACACACCTTGGACTGCAGTGTAGACATACTGTTACAGGTTTAAAAGAGCAAGTTACAGAGATGTTGCAGCTGTCACTAAAGCAAACATTACAAACCCAGGAAATTCAGAGTTAAAGCACTACTGGTGATTATTCCTTCTATTTATATACTCGAATTATTTGACTTTTTAGCTGTTATATGCCCAGGAATGCCCTTCCAAAGAGTAGTAGGAATGTGAAGTTAGCTGCTGCTTAGGTCATGATGACTTAAGATTTAGTATACAGTAGCAATCTTAGTAATATAGTAACCTAGTCAGCTTCTACATTATGCACAGTTTGTGGTATTTTTTTTACGCTGTGTTGTGTGTTCTGAACTGTAGTATTTTTCTTAGTGTATTCTGTTGGTATTGAATATCTACTGAGCATTTCTAGTATGCCCATCACATGGTAGCTAGATGCCTACATGATTATGCCACCAATCCCCAAACAACTAAGAGTCTGGAAGGTAAACCACATGTCAAATTAATGTTGCAATACACATGGGTATTTTCCTGCAACTGCCTGTTCCACTTTTTACAGAATTGTGCCCCTGTTTGAGGCAGCTTAGTCTGCAGTTTATTGGCCCTATCCATTACTGTGTAGCCCTGCCAGTAATTTTTGTGTTTTAGTAGGTCAAACTGTTTAGTGTGTATGAATTTTTTATTACTTTTTTAAAAAGTCTTTGCAGCTAGAACAGGGTTGGAAATTCACACACAGAAAGAGACACACACAAAAAGGTAACAGTTTACAGAACAGGAATATGAGCAATTGGTTAAAGTCCCTGGCCTCCAAGTGACAAAATACAATAATTGAATAGGGACAGGAAAGCACCACCTGAGTTAAGTAAGAGCTGGAAGAAATAATTGGACTAGGCAATTCCCTTCTATTAATTATGTATTTTTAAAAGACACAGACTACAATACATCCGGGCCTATGTCCAACTATAAGTGGAATTTCTACTTGTTTCAATCAAATATACTGGGTCTAAATTAATTTCTGATATAAATTCACTGATTTATTCCAAATGTGGAAAAAAAATGGCCTATTCTGTTCTATCACACTTCACACTTTATTTGAGTCTCTCATTAGTTGTACCAAGTAACATCAACATCTGCTTGGGAGACTAAATAATTGATGACCAAAAAAAATTATGGGACTGCATCTAATCAATGGCTTAGGTATGTTTTTTGCCCGTACGTGAATCTCAGTATTGCCAACCCCGAGCATTCATAACACAAGTCAGATCCCCCAAAGTTATACGCCAGGCTTTAAAATAATAAGATCTGAAATATAATAAATTTTACATTTGCCTTCAAGTTTGTAAGCCTTTAGAATTCACATTTTAAAGCTTTTCTCCACAGTCATGAGAGCTAGCAGCTTTCAGTCTTAAAAAAAGTAAACTAAGATTATCATATAATCACTTCTCACTAGGAGGTGGGACTTTAAGGGGAGAAAACACCTATTATTGTGAGACTCTGGTTCTTTGGAAACTAACTCAAAAGTTTCTATATGACATACTGGTCCCTTCTCTGCCTTAAATTGGATGACTTAGCAGTAGCCCCCTGCAAAAGCTCCACAGATATATTACTAGATCCCATTCTTCATCATCTTTCTATTTCTACTTTCTCTCGTAATGATTAACATTTAAATCAGCCTTCTACTACGAATTCTTTCAGCCATGTCTTGCAAAATACAAGCCCCTCTCATTCTCATCTTCTGTGATATCCACAACCATTGATCTGGCAGAAGATTCTATGCAAAACAGACACCAACAGGATTTCACAGATCTGATAAGGAGGAAGAACGCTGTAACAATCTCAATCTTTCCTCCCAAGAAATAGTCTTTGTCATTGCCACTCTCAACACTGAGATCGATCATTTGCTTTAGCACCCCAAAAATCTTATTTCTTAGTCTGTAAAATTCACATGACAGAACACCAAGGCACTCGCTGGTGAACAAGGGGTCTCAATTCAGCTTCCACAAATGCTCATGGACATTCTATAAATTGGTGCTTAAGAAGAGGAGGATGCCTTTGAGACGATCAGGCTCCACATCCAGAATCACTGGACTAAGGTGGACTCCAAGCTGCAAAGTTTTGTTTCCTGTCCTGCTTATGATAACTTCTTTTCGTTTTATTTTAGTACTATTTCTTGAAATAAAAGACGTGCTATCTACCGCTATGTTTTTCTGATGGAACATTCCACCGACTTACAAGTTCCCAGAAAACATATGTTGAACTATATAAGTTTGTGACTCTGATAAAACTCAGTAAAATGTTGAGTTTGAAATCAATGTGCGTAAAATTCCAACAGTTATCGCAGTAGGATACAACATATCAGATACTACTGGAAGCTCTTGATAAGTTTTCACATTTTAATCAGAAGCTACTGGAAATAATTCAAATTATTCCAAAAAATGCTTGTCACTTTTCAGATTCCACTAGTATTCCCAAACCAGTACTGTATGGACTTGATCCAAAACCTATTGACTTCTATGGGAGGCTTTCATTGAGTTCAATGAGCTTTGGATAAGCACTTACATACCTGAATGAAGTTATTTATATATGGTGGGCAAATGGCACTATTTGAACTGTTTATATTTCCTGACAGAATTTTTTAATATTAATACACTGTGTGCTCCCTTTTGCTTTCTGACTTCAAGTCCAGAAGTCTGGGAAGAAAAATAGCATAATAAATAATATCAACTAGCTCTTATATAGCTCTTTTCAGCAGTAGATCTCAAAGCAATTAAAGGAGGCTTTATTTGTTATTTATTTCAGTGTCATAATCCCAATTCTCAAATGGGGAAACTGAGGCACACAGCAGGAAAGTGGCTTGCTCAAGGTCACCCAAGAGGCTACCAACAGAACCAGGAGCAGAACCAATATCTCCTGAGTCCCAATCCAGGGCTCCACGAGGGAATATGGTATTCAATGCTATTGACTTTTAAACTTTCACTTTTAAGTTAAATTAGTATGTAAATACTATTGAATTAGTGCTTTTTAAATCTGTGCCTTGCAAAAACAGATTTGCTGTAAAACCACTTATTGGATTTTTTTGCTACCCAAAATATTGCAGGTAGTGACAGAAACTTAGAATAACTCAAATTTCAGTTACTATCATCCAACAATTTACTATCAGAGTAAATACAGTATCACATCCGACAAGCTGTACTATATGTTGTTGTTCGGTTGCGGGGGAAATGGAGTATATAATTTTTTCTTACCCAGAAAAATCAGCAGAATATTGTCCATAATCAAAGATATAGACTCTAGTAATTTGGCACATAGTGAGGTATCCCAAAGCAAAAACAAAGCAATATCTGCAAAGGAAAAACAATTATATTTTATTTAGTTACTCCAAAAAGGCTATCAATCAAATGAAAACATATTGCTCCAATGTTCCAAGTCACTTGCAGTTTGTGTTTGAAGTAAAAACATTCACATTTTATCTATTAAGGCAGAGCCGTTAGTTAAGTAGATTAATTTTTTCATACTTTTTGGCAAGTATTACACAATTTCAAGTTTTAATGCACCCAAATTCTATATATAGTCCCACAATATCACTAAAAAATTGCTATCCTAGGACAAACATTGGTTCATTTTCCATAGGGTGTGCAAAACATACCACAGAAAGCATCTATTGTGGCAATTTATTCATAGTGTGTGTACATTCATATGTATACATGCAACCATAATTCAAACTGCTGTTATAAAATCTGCAAGTGCTATAAGAATGGAAAGAATCCAGTCAACAACATTTATCCTTTTCCTCTCCCTTAAAGTTTAACAACAAAAATTGATACACAAATATTCTGTTAACTTACATATTGAACTCCTCAGTGAGATTCCTTGATTCTACTACACTCAAAACCTGAGCACTGTACATCCACTGCAGCTGTTCTAGCAGGGATTAGAACTGACAATTAACTTCTGTTTTAAACAAGCACATTAGTGCATTTATTAAAAAACAGTGCATTTACCTCTCAAATTAGAATTGAGATATAAGAAACCATAGATGTATAACAAATACATTTTACACAAATGTTGACACACAGTATGCAGTGGTATTGGAACAACTTTTATAGTAGGGTTGGGGGGAGAGCTGCACAGTGATCTCCCACCTCTCTGCAGCATGGCCTGTTCTCCCCAATGCCATGCTGGAGTCTCTACCTTTATCTGACAAATAAAATTTGCAGAATTTTAAAAAATTGTGCTCAGAATTTTTATTTTTTTGGTGCAGAATTTTAAATTCAGCAGTACCACCAACATCTTACAATCTTAAGCCTTAATCCTTCAAACACTTAAGAATATATTTCACTACCATTAGTCCCATCATTACAATGGAACTAATCACAGTAATAAAGTTAAGCATGCACATAACTGTTTGCAAGATCAGAGCTGTAGGCCGTGACACAGGTTCTGGATAGACATAGGGGTCTGGGGATGAGGGATCTGATGGGCAGGAAGGGTGCTCCGGGCTGAGACCGAGGGATTCAGAGGGCAGGAGGGGGATCAGGACTGGGGCAGGGGGTTGGGGCATGGGAGAAGGTCAGGGATGCAGGCTCTGGACGGCGTTTACCTCAAGCAGCTCCCGGAAGCAATGGCATATCCCCTCCCTCTGGCTCCAACGTGGAGGCGCAGCCAGGTGGCTCTGCGCACTGCCCCATTCCCTCTCCAGCTCTTACATGGAGGCATGGCACTGGCCAGGCAGCTCTGCACACTGACCCATGCGCAAGCGCTGCCTCTGCAGCTCCCATTGGCCATGGTTCCAAGGGGGCAGCGCTTGGGGCTAGGGCAGCATGCAAAGCCCCCTGGCTGTCCCTATGTGTAGGAGCTGGAGGGGGGACATGCTGCTGCTTCCAGGAGCTGCGCAGAGCCACAGCACACACGGAGCCAGGCAAGCCCCTGACCTTGCTCCCCGGCAGAAGCTCGAATGCCAGATTAAAACATCTGATGAGCTGGATGCGACCCGCAGGCCATAGTTTGCTCACCCCTGAACTAAAATAATAAATGGTATGAAGAGACCAATTAATTGACTTAAAACAAATAGTTAACAACATCACAGAAGTATTTAAACCATATAGAGATTTTTATAAAATTAAGCACTATCTAATACTTAAGGTTGGCTGCATATACCAAAATTTAAACATATGTCATATAGTTAAGAGGAGCATATTGTAGCCAATGATTTTAGTTTATCCATTTATTGTGTGATGTTATAATTAATCCATATGTTATGCCATATATATTCATTGGTTGTTAATTAGAGTTGATTTATAGGATTATAAAGGAATAAGATTGATCTATATTTAGAGGTATTATGTAGTAGATATGAGTAAGACAAGCTGAAATACAAGAAACTGTGGGCTGAGGCCTGCAAGACTTTAGCTTAGCTATTTCAGACCTTGGAGACAAGAAATGAGGATGTAAGTTAATGACCGAGAAATAACCTGAAAAATTATAGGAAAAGAAGTACCAACTGGTAATATCATGACAATGTAGCTGGAAAAGTTAAATTTAAATTACAAAATGCTGCAACAACAAATCTTGTCTCTAACATGTGCCTTAACTGCAAGTTAAAGATGGTATGTCAATGAGAACCTACACAGCCTATAGAATTCGGTGTCACTTGTGTTTCTAAGAGACACAGACCAATAAGAAAGAGAAGATTGACACTTCCATGTACATGAGCAGCATGTAGGTATAGACAGACTGACAGCATAAAAAAGATGCCCAGAGCAAGAAAACTGAGCTTCCTATGGGAAACTCCAGCAGGAACCACTCCCGTATTGATGATCAATTCATGAGAGAGCCAACAGACTCTAACACCATCTAGGACAGGGGTCTCAAACTCAAATGACCATGAGGACCACATGAGGTCTAGTGCATTGAACCAAGGGCCGTTTACCTGACACCCCCACTCGCTGCCTCTGGCCCCACCCCCACTCCACCCCTTCCACTAGGCCCCGCTCCTGCCTCACCTCTTTCCACCCCTTCCCTGCCCCAATCCAACCCCTTCCCAGAAGTCCCCATGCCAATGCTGCCCCCAGGGGGTGCAGGTGGTATGCTGGGTGCGCAGGAGGCTCAGGGCAGGGCGTTGGTGGGTGGGGTGCAAGAGGGTGAGGGGTGCGGCAGGTGGCTCAGGGCAGGGAGTGCAGGAGGCTCAGGGCAGGGGTTTGGGGTGCAGGAGGGGTGTGGGATGTGGCAGGGGGTTCAGGGCAGGAGGTTGGGGTGCAGGAGGGGTGTGAGATGCGGCAGGGGCTCAGGGCAGGGAGTTAGGGTGCAGGTTCCAGCCCGGCACCACTTACCTAGAGCGGCTCCGGGGTGGCAGTGGCGCGCATCGGGGCCAGAGCAGGTTCCCTGCCTGCCTGCCCTGGCCCCGGCTCCAGCCCCGCGCTGCTCCATTCCAGGAAGCAGCTGGAACAGTGTCCCTGCAGCCCCTGGAGGAGGGGGAGAGGCTCAGGGTTCTGTGTGCGTGCTGCTCTTGCCGCTCCTCCAGGTACCTCCCACGAAGCTCCCATTGGCCACAGTTCCCTGTTCCCGGCCAATGGGACTGCGGGGGGCGGTGCCTGGAAGGAGGTAATGCAGGAGCCCTCTGCCTCCTTCTCCCTCCCCATCCAGCCCGAAGGGGCGTGCTGCCAGCTGCTTCAGACAGCAGTGCGAGGCTCACAACACCACAGGGGGCAATCCCGCGGGTAGGCAGAGGGGCGAGGGGGGCCGCGCGGGGAGCTTGGCGGGCCGCGTGTTTGAGACCCCTGATCTAGGAGGACGTGAGTATGTCTGAAGGTACATCGTACTTATCTTTATTAATTGCATATGCTGTGACATTTATAACTTTGTTCATATCTTTTAGTAGTTTTATTAAAGTTAACTGCTGTTGTAATTGTATGTGTTATTTGCCTATGGTTTCATGTGTTCCTATAGGCTTTAGATCTAGAGCAGAAGTAACTTTATTGAACTTGAGACTGTGGCTACCAGAGCAGAATCCACTGGAGTATAATTAACATTAAATAGAATAAAAGGCTACAATATGTAAAAATAAAATTTGGCACAGAGTAACACTTAATAGCATTGTAGGGAGGTGCCCTGGCTCCCAGCCGTGCCTGAGAAGGATGGGCCAGAACTGACGCCGGAGTGGGCGGAGCCACCGCCGCCTGTCCCTGCCCCCTGGAAGTCCAGGGGAGGGACAGGAAGTATAAAGGCCCAGCCCCAGCGATCAGTTAGGTGCAGGCTGCCAGAGAGGACAGATGCTGGTGCTTGAGCCCCCGCCAGGCCCAGCCTGCCCCATGCTCACTACCCTGAGGAGCTCTAGCCGAGCCTGTCCCGTGCCCGGTACCCAGAGGAGGGGCCTGAGCTTCCCTACGCCCAGTACCCAGAGGAGGGGCCTGAGGTTCCCTACGCCCGGTATCCAGAGGAGCCCATGGTCTGGGACCCACCAGATGACGCCGGCGAGAGACAGGTACCCAGAGAGGGGGAGGTTGGAAGTGGTCCAGGGGAAGCCGACCCTGGTTTGGCTCCCAAAGAGCCCGAACCCATGTCAGTGTGTTGCGGCCAGGATCCCCACTGACAGCAGCGTGCCTTTGCCGCTGCTAGGGCCCCGGGCTGGAACGCAGAGAAGCGGGAGGGCCTGCGTTCCCCCTGCCACCCTTCCAAGGGTGGCAGACTCCCCCTCCCCCTGGCCTGAGGAGGCCTTCTTTGTAGGCTTACTGTGGGAACTGCTGCTCAGCCCCTACCTGAGGGTCTGAGCCCTGTGCCTGTTTAGTGCCCTGCCCTGCCCCAGGGCCTGTGCTGTATAAACTCTGTTTGCTCAGCCTGCTGAAAGGCCTGAGCCTGAACTGCTTACTGCCCCACCCTGCTTCAGAGCCGGGCTTATAGACTCCGCGTTTACCCAGCCCCTACTGAAGGGCCGGGACTCGGCCTTGTTTAGAGACCATTTGTTTGCTCAGCTCCTGCTGAGGGGTCTAGGCCCTGGACAGATTGCTGCCTGTAGGGCGGCGTCCTGGCTCCCCGCTGTGCCTGATTAGGACGAGCCCCAGCCCCGGACCCTTACACATGGTGCCTTCTCTGAGGAGTTCCGCCCAGGATGTGGGCGCGAGCTCTTGACTCTGGTGAGAGAGGGGCTGCGGGGGGAGAGACCTCTCTCCCGAGAGATGGATATGTCGCAGCTCTTCGCCCTCCTGACTGAGAATCAGGAGCGGCAGCAATCGACTCAGTCGCGGCAGCAACAAGAGCAGCAGGCCGCCCAGCTCCACCAGCAACAGGAGCTCGTTGAGCAACTGGGGTCTCAACAGCGCCAGCTGATTCAAGACCTGGTCAAGCAGCAGCAAGAGTTCCAGCAGCTATGCCTCCGGCGGCTCGCAGCGGCGCAGGCCCCATGGGTGGGGGGGCCAGCCGGGAGACACCGATGGGGGCCCACATCCCAATCCCCCGATCAGGGTGACGAAGATGGGCCCTGGCAATGACCCCAAGACCTTCCTTGTCACCTTCGAGCAGGTGGCGGTCATCGCGGAGTGGAGCCCCGAGCAATGGGCCTCCATACTGGCCCCGTACCGGACAGGGACAGCCCAGGCGGTCTATCGAGGCCTGGCTGCCGAGGGCGCCCAGGATTATCGTCAGGTGAAGTCCGCTATCCTGGATGCCCTCGATGTCAGCCCGGAAACTTTCCGCCAGCGGTTCAGAAGCCTGACCTACCCCACCGGGGCCTGGCCTCGTATGGTGGCCCAGGAGTTCCGGGAGACCTGTCAGTGGTGGTTGCGGCCTGAACAAAGAACGTCGGAGGAGTTAGCAGAACAGGTGATCTTAGAGCAGTTCACCCACATCCTCTCATTGCGGGGAAGGGCCTGGGTCCTCCGCCATCGGCCTGCAACACTGACCGCACCCATCACCTTGATGGAGGACTTCCTAGCCGTGGAAGCCCCGGTGGGCCTAGCTGATCGAGCAGCCACACCAGGGACGGGACGCCAAAACCCCGAGGAGAAGGCGACACTCACCCGAGCTGCAGCACCACCCGGGCAACCGGCTCGAGCCCTGACTCCGGCCCTGCAGAAGATGTACCAGAGCCCTCCTAGGGACACCCTCAGGGCCTGGCTACGATCGGGACAAGCCGACCTGGGGCCGTTTTTCCTGCGGTAAGAAAGGCCATCTCCAGCGGGACTGCCCCAGAGGAGAGTGCACCTTTGGCCAGGTCTGCTCCAGGGAGGCTCGTGCCCGCCGCCCACAGGCCGCCAAGATTACTGTGCTCGTGGTTGTTGAGGGGTACCTGATGGTGGCCCTCCTTGACTCAGGCTGCGGACAGATATTGATCCGCAAACACTTAGGTCCCCAGGCGATGCACGCCTGGGTGAAATCCACCTGCAGTGCATCCACAGCAACATACGGCCCTACCCCAGCACTCGGGCTCAACTGATGATAGACGGAGTTACCCGACGGATGGTAGTGGGTCTCGCACCAAGGCTGGAATATTCGGTGATCCTGGGCCGGGACTGGCCCGAGTTCCCGGCAGTCCTACGCCAACATGCCGAGGGTGGCCCAGGCCCCGTATCAGCCTTGGAGGGGGAGACCCCGGAGACAGAGGAAGACGAGCAGGAGGCCCCGGAAACTGGGGAGGATGAGCAGGAAGCACCCGACCCCATCGTCGAGATAAAGGGACAGGAGGATGTTTCCCCGGGAGGGGTGGGAGATCCCTCGAACCCCACAGACTTCTGCCAGGACCAAAGGGCCGACCCCCCCCTCAGTCGGGCATATGAGCAGTTGGCCGCGGTGGACGGGACCATCCTCGATCCAAGTTGGGTGGCCCAGTGGCCGCACTTTGAATTACAGCAAGAGCGCCTGTATCGGGTTGAGAGAGACCCGCACACCAGGGAGCCCCGGACTCAACTCCTAGTGCCCCAATGTCACCGACGGGCGGTCATGAAGCTGGCCCATGATGTCCCGGCTGCCGGACACCTGGGTCCCTAGAAGACCCTGGCCAGGATCCTAGGACACTTCTTTTGGCTGGGTATACACCAGGAGGTAAAAGACTATTGCAACTCCTGCCCCGATTGCCAATTGGCTGCCCCAGCAAGAACTCCCAAGGTGCCGCTGGTCCCGATGCTGTTAATCGAGATCCCTTTTGAGCACGTGGCCATGGATCTGGTGGGACCCCTCCTCAAGAGCGTTGCGGGGTTCCAGTCCATCCTAGTGATGCTGGACTATGCCACCCGGTTCCCCGAAGCAATTCCCCTCCGTAACATCACAGCCCGCACCATCGCAGGCGAGCTGGTGAAGGTCTTTGCCCGCGTCTGCTTGCCCCAGGAGATCCTCATGGACCAGGGGACCAACTTAACCTCACGGCTGTTACAGCAGGTGTGTGGACTCCTGGGGATTAAACAGCTGCGGACATCAGTGTATCATTCCCAGACCAATGGGCTGGTTGAAAGGTTCAATCGAACCCTGAAGGACATGTTGCGGAAGTTCCCTCCGGAGGACCTCCGCCGGTGGGACCAGCTACTCCCGCCCTTGCTCCTGGCAGTACGAGAGGTCCCCCAGTCGTCGACCAAGTTCTCACCTTTTGAACCACTGTACGGCCGCCGACCCTGGGGCCTCTTGGACCTGATGAGGGAAACCTGGGAGCAAACCCCATCACCCGCCCAGGGTCTCCTAAAATATGTGCTCCAGATCCAGAAGCATCTTACAGGCTGGGACCCTGGCGTGGGCAAACTTGAAAGCCGCCCAAGAAATGCAGGCCCAGACTTACAACTGGGAAGCGCGAACCCGCGACTTTCGACCCGGAGATCGGGTCCTACTCCTCCTTCCCTCCAGTGAGTCCAAGATCCTGGCTCGGTGGCAAAGGCCGTATAAGGTGGTTCAAAAGGTGGGCCCTGTTACTTATGAGATCCATCAGCCTGACCAGCGAAAAAAGGTCCAGCAGTACCACGTCAACCTTCTCAAACCCTGGCGGGAACGAGAAGGTCTGTTGATCAATCCCTATCCACTGGAACCCGAGCTCGGACCCCAGGTGAACCCTCCCAAAGACCCCGAGGGACCCCAGCTTGGGGAGACACTGACGGAGAAACAGCTGAAACAAACCCGGTGCCTCCTTCAAGCATTCTCCCGAACTTTTATGGCCCAACCGGGGTATACCTCCATGATATATCATCGAATTCAGACTGAGCCGAGGGTGGTGATCTGGAGCTTGACCAGGCCCCTGCCGTATCACCGGAAGCTGTTCCCCCGTGAGAAAAACTATGCTGTGGTCGAAAAGGAAGCCCTCGCAGCAAAGTGGGCATGTGACGCCCTGCGATATTACCTCCTTGGGGCCCCGTTCACCTTGGTCACTGACCACGCGGCCCTTCAGTGGCTGGCCCGTATGAAGGACCACAATATGCAGCTCCAGCGGTGGTACTTGGCCCTGCAGCCCTACGCCCTCACCGTCCGCCATAGGGCTGGGAAGGACCACGCAAATGCGGACTTCCTTTCCCGCCTAGGGTGTATGGAAGGACTTGGCCCCGTTGCACGGGAGCCAGCCTTGAGGGGGTGTGTGTGTAGGGAGGCGCCCTGGCTCCTCGCCACGCCTGAGAGGGACAGGCCAGAACTGATGCCGGAGTGGGCGGAGCCACCACCACCTGTCCCCGCCCCCCGGAAGTCCAGGGGCGGGACAGGAAGTATAAAGGCCCGGCCCCAGCGCTCAGTTAGGCGCAGGCTGCCGGAGACGACAGACGTTAGTGCTTGAGCTCCCGCCGGGCTCAGCCTGCCCCATGCCCCGAGGAGCACTGGCCGAGCCTGCCCTGTGCCCGGTATCCCAAGGAGCGGCCTGAGCTTCCCTACGCCCGGTATCCAGAGGAGCCCATGGTCTTGGACCCGCCAGATGAAGCCGGCGAGAGACAGGTACCCAGAGAGGGGGAGGTCGGAAGTGGCCCGGGGGAAGCCGACCCTGGTTTGGCTCCCAAAGAGCCTGAACCCATGTCAGTGTGCTGCGGCCAGGATCCCCACTGACAGCAGCATGCCTTTGCCGCTGCTAGGGCCCCGGGCTGGAACGCAGTGGAGCGGGAGGGCCTGCGTTCCCCCTGCCACCCTTCCAAGGGTGGCAGACTCCCCCTCTCCCTTGCCTGAGGAGGCCTTCTTTGTAGGCTGTCTGAGGGTCTGAGCCCTGTGCCTGTTTAGTGCCCCGCTCTGCCCCAGGGCCTGGGCTGTATAAACTCTTCGTTTGCTCAGCCTGCTGAAAGGCCTGAGCCGGAACTGCTTACTGCCTCGCTCTGCCCAAGGGCCTGGGCTGTATAAACTCTTCAGGCTCAGGCCTTTCAGCAGGCTGAGCAAATGAACTGCTTACTGCCCCGCCCTGCCCAAGGGCCTGGGCTTATAAACTGTGTTTGCCCAGCCTGCTGAAAGGCCTGAGCCTGAACAGGGTCTAGGCCCTGGACGGATTGCTGCCTGTATGGCGGTGCCCTGGCTCCCCGCTGCGCCTGAGAAGGACGAGCCCCAGCACCAGACCCTTACAAGCATCAATAAGGGAAGACTTTTGCCTCTACTCTTTCCTGGATGCTCTAAGAGAAATCACCAAAAAAATTGAGAGTTCTTCTGTATTTCATTACCACCTGCCCTTCACTTCTCTCTCTTTAAGGTCAGTCCTGAAAACATAATTAATGAAGAAAAATTGTTAATTTCAAGGAGGTAAAGAAGCTAACTTTGTCTCCCACTTTCTAAATCAATGATAGAACATCTTAGTTACTGTACAATCCTTAAATAAGTAAAGGTTTGGAAATTTACTTTAAGTTTGTCAGGAAATATTATGATCTTATGGTTAGCTTGTAAGTTTTGTAGTAAGCCAATTGTTATAAGTGGGAAAGGGTAGAGTAACATTTTCCCCCAGGAAAGAGGTAAAGGTTCTACTATCACATGCCCCCCTGCAGAATGTGCATGAAGACAAGCTTGCAAGTGTTCTTCAAAGGAAGCCTTGTCTGTATGTAACAAAGTCACCACAACTATCCAAGATTGTTCAACCTCCTGGTCAAAGACAGATGGAAATAAGAACTTCTACTCATCACATTACCTGAACACTCATGAGCTATCATGAATCTCACTAACAAAGCTGGGTGTAACCCTTCCTTCAGTAATTGATATAACCATAATATTACACACTCTAGATGCTACCCACCCAAATGAAATCACTCAAGTCTCAAACATGCCAACCCAATCCTGGTAAGGCAAATAAATGACATCATCCAAACACAAGGAAGGAGACAAAAGAAATGGAATTTTAAATACTGATGTCACTTCAGCCCTAAGAGTATGTAAGCAACTGTCCAACACCACCTTTTCAGATCACACAGAAAGGAAAGATCTGAGAAACCGGTTTGAAATGTCATTTCAGCCTGTCAGAGTCCACAAACGGCTCAACAAAACCTCACAGTCAATGGTACAGAAGTCATCTCAGAGATTTGGGGAGGATGAGCATACACACTTGATCTCTTGGCAACACCAAGTCACTGATCAACCACCTGTGAAATTATTGCAGTCTCCATGCCTAGAACAGGAGCCTGATTAAAAGGGTCAAGTAAACTACAAGAGACTAGATGGCACTGCTTTGCTACAAATTAGCTTCTAAAGAGAAGGTTAGAATGTTAATTCCTAGACTGTCAATGTCTACAAATAGATTCTGAAACAGATGCCTTCCTGGCACAATGACCTCAAGGAGGATACTAATCTCTATCGAAGCTGGTCTCAACATTCCTCACTCATATCCCTCTTGCTTTCACCAGCCACAAGGGGCAGGGTTTCATCTCACAGCTCTCTTGTATTAGAGACAAGATGGATGAGATAATATCTTTTATTGGACCAACTTCTGTTGGTGAGAGAGACAAGCGATCACTCTATATCTGAATCATAGAAGATTAGGGTTGGAAGAGACCCCAGGAGGTCATCTAGTCCAACCCCATACTCAGAGCTGGACCAACCCCAACTAAATCATCCCAGCTAGGGCTTTGTCAATCAGTCCTCATCCTCAGAGGAAACCCGCAGAACATTTTCAAAAGACGAGCCTGGGAACTTAAATTCATAATGCTGCTAGACACTAAAATTCATGGACTGAACAGACGCTGGATTTATCACTTACTAACCCTTCTTCTTTTTTTTGTCCTGTGACTGCAGAGGTATTAATAGGCCACTCTATCTTTAATACGTGCTAAGTACTTATGTTAAACAATCTGTTCCACCCTGGAGTTAGCTGTGATGCTTGGAGTACCTTTCCTAGACCTGAAGCAGAGCTGTGTGTAAGCACAAAAGCTTGTCTCTCTCACCAACAGAAGTTGGTCTAATAAAAAAATATTATCTCACCTCCCTCACCTTGTCTCACCAATACCCCGAGGCTGAAACAGCTACAACTACACTGAATACAGGTCTCTTGTGTGAAATTCTTATTTTAAAGCAGATAGCATGAAACTGGGAAATGGTAGCATGTGTAGTTAACAAAGCTCAGTATTCTTAGTTTTGATGTACCAGAACAATCTGCTCAGGCAAGAAAAGTATTTTCAGATAACCAACTGGACACATGCTAACCATCATAACCTGCGTGGTAACATTTCTTGTGCAAATATCTGTATGCATTTTAAAATTAAAAATAAATTAAATGACATCTATTGGTAATTTGACTGTAAGAGTATAGCAAAATAATGTCTAAATTTTGTAAAATCTAAAACAAAACTTACCCTCATAAGTTAGTACTGATCTTGCCTCAATATTGCTTATGATACCTGAAAACTCAGTACAGTAACTCCATGCTTAACGTTGTAGTTATGTTCCTGAAAAACGCTACTATAAGTGAAACAATGTAAAGTGAATCCAATTTCCCCATAAGAATTAATGTAAATGGTTAGGTTCCAGGGAAATTTATATTTACTTACATACACACAGCATAAGTTTTTAACAAACAATTTAATACTGTACACAGCATTGATGATTGTGAAGCTTGGTTGAGGCGGTGGAGTCAAAGGGTGGGATATTTCCCAGGGAATGCTTTGGGAAATGATGAACTAGTATTCGTCTGAGCCCTCAAGGGTTAACACATTGTTGTTAATGTATCCTCACACTCTACAAGGCAGAACAAATGGAGGGAGGAGACAATAGACGCATAGCAATGGCTGCAAACGTTCCCTGTGGAAACTGAAAGTGATGATGAACTCATGCTATTCCATTGGAGCGCACCACTCCCTCCACTTTCCAAAGTGCGTGTGCATGAGACAAACACATTTCCCCTTTACGTATGCTGACCCCACTCCAAATACACTGTTTTTTCAAGTAGATCAGCAAGTTGAGACAGCAACTGCTGCCAGCAAGCTCCCTCCATCCTTAGTCCTGTCATATGCTACCCCCCCCTCGCTCTGTGGAGATGGGGTACAGGCGTGGGGGGCAATAATGGGGAGTGGGGGGACACCCTGACATCAGCACCCCTCTTCCCTCAAACCTCCTGCAAGCAAGTCCCGGGAGCAGCTACAAGGCAGAGGGCAGGAGCAACACAAGGCAGTGTGGGGGAGGGACACCTGAACTACTTGGCAATTGATACACTGCTGGGTGGCTGCCACACAGGGAACTTCAGGGAGCTGACAGAGGGGCTGCTGGCCTACCCTGGTTTCAAGCCCCCACCAGCTAGCTCCAATAGGCTGCTCTTCCTGCAAGCAGTGGACAAAACAGGCAGCTGCCAAACAATGTTATAAGGGAGCATTGTGCACCTTTAAACGAGCATGTTCTCTAATTGATCAGCGATGTAACAACAAAACAACGTTAACCATGAGGCCGTTAAGTGAGGAGTTACTGTATGTACCTATTTTCCCCACTAAATTAGTCAGTAATTCTAAACTGTACATTAATAGGAAAATAGTTTAAAACACAGGCATCGGCTTCTAATTTTCCCTGGGTGTGCTCAACCCCTGCTCCACCCCAGGCCCCACCCCTTTCTCCTGAGCCTCCACCCTGCTCACCTCTTCCTGCCTCCGCTCCACCCCTGGTCCAACACCCACTCCAACCCTTCCCCCAAGGCCCCACCCCACTCTACCTCCTCTCGCCCCCGCTCCGCCCCAACTCTTCCTTGCCTCTTTCCACCCCTTCCCCCGAGCATGTCCCATCCCTGCTCCTCCCTCTCCCTCCCAACACCTCCTCCATGCCATTGAATAGCTGCAGTTAGTCCCTGCTTTCAAATTCACACGGCTGGAGGGAAAATGTCCTTTGGCTGACATTTTTTCTTGCAGTTCAGGGTTGAATTTTGTCATTGTTTAATTAAACTTCATGTAGTTCAGCTCTGAAAAACTCTACTCTCCTATCAAAATTACTCCTTGCCTTAGGTGAGGAAAATATTGTAATCAGTTACAACAAAGTGTGGACAAGGGGACTTTGGGCTGAGCATGGTAAATTTCTGGACAAATCTAAAGAGCTAATTTAGTTGTTGGAGTGTGAGAAACATTTCTGATACTGGCTTTTAAATTGTTAAAATAAAGCTGCTTTAAAATGGACTTGCATTAGAATTCAAACAATCAGTAAATTGCATCATAGTATCTGATCACTGTACATGAGGAAGTGGTCCAAACTCTAGTGAGCTAGTTAAAACTGCACTGAGGGAAACATGGTGATAGTCTTGAACTTTCTGGTTAGGATGACCAGATAGCAAGTGTGAAATATCAGGACAGGCAGTGGGGGGTAATAGGTGCCTATAAAAGAAAAAGCCCCCAAAATCGGGACTGTCCCTATAAAATCGGGACATCTGGTCACCCTATTTCTGGTTAAATGAAAATTGGCTCATTAATGAAGTCACTTAATTGAGGCTTAATAGATCACTTTGAAGATGAAAAGTGCTGTACAAGTACCAAGCAGCATTATCTTTCTTAGTAAGTGCTGACTCCATGGGTACTCCTAGCTGGTGCTTAGCACCCACCAACAGCCAAGCTCCCTTCCCTCCCCCTCCCCCCTGCTCCCATGCACCTACAGCCCATGCCGATCAACTCTTTCCCCTCCCTCCCAGCATCTCCCCCAGCACCAGAACACCCAGTTGAAAAGGAACCCTCCCCAGCCCGGTGAAAATGAGCAAGTGAGTGAGGGTGGGGGACAGTGAGTGATGGAGAGAGGGGGGATGGAGTGAACGGGGCAGGGCCTCGAAGAAGGGGCAGGGCAAGGGTGTTCGGTTTTGTGTGATTAGAAAGTTGGCAACCCTATCTGGAATCAGAAATTATTTTCTCATCTATAACCACTAGGAATTGAATTACGTTTTCCATTTTAGAATTATAGCAGTAATTCACTCTAAATGTGGGCTACCAGAAGGTAAAGTCAATATTTATTTTACAGATAAACTTTAAGAAAAAACTGGCATGTGACTACTTATTCAACAATTCTACAAATTAAGTCTTTTATAATAAACAGTTAAGAGGCATATTCATTTAGAACACATCTGGGCAAACACATCTAGGATTATTTCACAATACTTTTTTGTCAAGATAAGCTGGTTTTGTCTGTTAACTGAGTGCATCCACAAATATTAGTCAATCTAGTCCGGATGAAGTTCCAGTCATAAAGCACAGTAAAGCAAAGATAGGATTGACATGTGCAACAGTATATTTAAATAGAAGGTATATCAGCAGGGACATAAATGATTTAAGAAGTGTGATATATATTTTATTAATTCTTTTATAAGTTTGCTGATATTTTTGTACTAATCTCTTATATTAGGTTTTAGTGTTTTCCAAAGTTTATATTTCCCAAAGCACTGAACAGGTTATCAAGTAAATACCCCATCCAAAGTTTTAAAATTGCATTATTACAAAATGTTTAAAAGCATAAATTTTGGACAATCTGTAATCCTCAGCAATACTCTACTACACATTAGTTGATGATCAAGGCAACTAATTTTACAGGGACTAGAAAAGAAACTAAGACTTCCTTTCTCACTGCTCCACATATATATTGCACTATGATATCATTGCTTGTTAATAATTCATTTGCCAAGTAGTTACATTGTTTGAAAAAATATCTTTTGAGTTTTTGATCTACAGACCTTTCCACGAAAAAGCTCCAATCCTTTCAAATGACATGATTTTTTTTCTTTCATTGTTTCTGGCCACCTGATCTATGCATATTTTTCCATGCAGCTTTTCCTTTGTATTGCTAAAAAGGTATGTGTCACACCTCATCAGACAGAATTACATTAACACTGGTAGTAATCATAACTGGAGGAGTCCAATGATTGATTCAGGGATCCAAACATTTAAAGGGGAGGGGCAAGAGCAGATTTGGTGGAAGGGACAATAAATCTCTTTAGTCGACCCTCATAATGGGGAGAAAAATAAACACAAACCACATCCTTCCTAATAGAGGCAACCTGGCCTTTTGCTCCCCCATCCCAAGAGAGACGCTGCAAGGCACTTCGATTCCAGAAAAGCCTCTCCCATAAAGCCATTTGAATATAGTTCCTTTTTACTGACAAACAAGTGGGTATTGTCTAGGAATCCCCTCCACCTCTTAGGCCATGTCTGCACTACAAACGTATGTCAACACAGCGGGGCACTTCCGCCAATGGGAACCAAATTTAAAGTGAAGACACTAGGTCGACGTAAACTGCCTTGTGTCAACCTAACTTTAGCCTAGACTAAGGCCTTACTCTGCTTCTTTCCCCTCTCTCACTTCCTTTCCCTGTCCCTCTCAGTCCCCTGTCCCTTCCTATGCATAGTAGCGATACAATAAGTAGTAATAAAGACATGGTCCCTGCCCAGAAGACCTTACATTGAGAAAAGCCTAATGACATAAAAATGGTAGGGAAGAGGGATACAATCAAAACACAAACAAGTTTCATACATATGTTCTTTTACTTTATAACTATACATACGTAAATTATGAACAACTTGTGGGATTCCTGCTCTTCCACCACTCTTCATGTATTGCTCACCTTCTTTGATTGTACATTCTTCAGGGCAAGGACCACATCTATATCTATGGACAGCACCTACCTCCAAACCCAATCAGGGCACCAGGGCTCTACCAACGTATAAACATTGCAACTAAGAAACTTACTTTTCTTGTAGGGGTTAGGGTGGCTACATATTTTGCGTAATGGCAAGACAACTGTATAATATTCTGCCTGAAGAATGGTGGGCATAGTTCTACAGAATTTGTATTTAAAAGTGGATTTCACATCTGTGTTAAGATCCCCTTCTTCTGTTATATAAAGGCAACAGCATGAATCTTAATTTCTCTTTATGTATATTAAGTTATTCTACTTCAAAAGGCAGCCTCTACCACAGTGTAATGTGAAATTGCTTTGATTTTTTTTTAGAAAATGTGGCTGAATAGCCTCAGCATAATTTGCTCATGCCAGATGCTCCACTTCAGTGCCCAAAATGCTGCTGCCTCTTCTACTGTGTGTGCCACTGCACATTTACTAGAAAACAAATTCTTCTCCAAGAGTAGAACTGAATATGTAGTAATTACACATGAACTGTGTTAATTCTATTTATCATAACTAAATATCATGCTTCAGATTATTAATAAAAGATATTTGAAAAATGTTTTGAGTACTTTATGTCACATATTTGTCTTCACCGTACCTAAAGGAGAAAACACCCTACATGCTCAAGACAATCAATGAGGCCAATAATTTGTCATTACTCACCCTAAACTGTAATGACAGTCTTCAAGCATGAATCAATATATATTCCAATAAATATTTATAATTTTGACTAATTTTTGTTTTCATGCCATGAGTCAACTAGCACCAACCAATGCTGGCTGCACTTAGACTCATAGACTCATAGGTCAGAAGGGACCAATATGATCATCTAGTCTGACCTCCTGCACAAGGCAGGCCACAAAACCCTACCCATACACATTAAACAAAACCCCGACCCATATGACTGGTTATGTGAAAATCGTCAAAATTGAAGATTTGCAAGACCTCAGCTGCAAGCGGAACCTCACCAGCAACGCGACCCATGCCCACGGCTGCAGAGGAAAGGCGAAAACGCTCCGGGCCTCTGCCCTCCGCCCGCGAGGAAAATCCTTCCCGACCCAAATATGGCGACAGTCTAAACCGAGCATGTGGGCAAGACTCACGCCGCCAGCACCGCAGAAAGAAATTTCTGCAGTAACAAGTCCCATCATCCATCCAAACACCCTCACAGACATTGAGCAGACTTATACTGCGATAAGCCAAAAATCAATTGGCCCAAATGAAAACGATCCACATAACATGCCCCTCCATACACTATCAAGCTAGCTTAAACCCGATAAGCTTGCCCCACTACTTCCATCGGAAGGACCGTCCATGAACTAAAAGCCTCTCGAATTTCAAGTCTGAAACTTCCTAATCACACTTTGTACCATTCGTCCTCTGTAGCCTTACATGAGAGAAAACTTAATAATTCCTCTCCCTCCTAACGGTTAATACACCCCCCGTGATAAATTAATTAGAGCAAGCTATCCCCCGGAGCCTTTTTGGCCAGGCTGAAACAAGCAGCTCTTTGAGTCTCCTCTCGTAAAGGCAGATTTTTCATTCCCTCGGATATCCTAAGGTAGCCCGTCTCTGAACCTGTTCCAATTTGAATCATCTCTTAAAGCATGGAAGCAGAGGCACAACCAAATCCAGGGGTCTCCCCCCGTATATAACGCACTAACACCTCCTCGCCTGGCTGGAAATACTCGCCCGATGCACCTAACAACACCGCAGTTTTGCTTTTTAACAGCCATATCACATTGGCTGGCTCATAGTCATCCTGCCACAACCAATAACCCCAAGGTCCTTTCTCCTCCTCCGTCCGCTATCCAACTGATGCGTCCCCAACGTATATCAAAATCTTTATTTATTAATCCCGAAGTGCATGACCTTGCAACTTTCGCTAATATATTTAATCCTATTACTTATTAATCCCAGTGTACGAAGTGGTCCAGATCTTCCTGAATAGTATCGTCCTTCTCCTGAGCAATAACCCCCAGCGCCGGTCATTCCGCAAACTTTATTAACACATTCCGATCTTTGGCCAAGGTCAGTAATAATAGGTTAAATAAGATCGGTCCAAAACCGATCCTTGAGACTCCGCTGAACACTCCTTCCAAGCCTGACAGTTCACCCTTCAGTACGACCCGCTGGAGTCTCCCCTTTAACCAGTTCCTTATCCACCTTACAACTTTCACATTCATCCCCATCTTTTCCAATTTAACTAACAGTTCCCCATGCGGAACCGTGTCACTTCTGGGAGACACCTTTAAAAATGCCATGAATCCTACCATGGATACAATATTGAGATGCAGTAACTGTAGCTACTGAAGCAGGGAACAAGAATTCTGGAGAGCAAAGTGAATCAGCAACAGAGTCAAGAAAAGAACTTATGATCTCAGGCAAATCACAACCCTCTTTGTGCTTCAATTGATCAGTCTCCGAATTGAAGAAAATATTAATCTTCATAGGCAGTGAGTGAAGCTTCCCCTTGGGGAGGCTAGAACCTGCCTCACCTCTCCTGAATGAGGCCCCGTCTCTTCTGGTAGAGGCCCCATCCCACCCCTCTGCTCTCAACCCCTAATCATGGCCCCAGCCAGGGCGGAGGAGGGTGGCTGAGAGCTCGGCCCCTCCCCAACATGGCCCTGGCTGGGGTGAGGGTGTGGGGGCGGAGGGCTGAGAGATCAGTCTTGGTCAGGGTCGAGCTCTCAGCCTTGGCCGGGACTGTGGCGAAGCTGTTGGCCCTGGCTGGAGCTCTGAGCCTGGAGCCCCTCCCCCCATTCTGTCCCTTCCCTGCAGCACTGGCCCCATTCCACACATGGCCCTGCCTCGCCCCTTCCCCATGGCCCCGCCATATTCCACCCCCATTCCGCCTCTCCCCCCATCACTCCTTCCCTCCTGCCCCCCACTGCGGCCCTGAGACTGGAAAAGTTCTGTGCCCCGAGCTCCTTTAGCCCTGAGGCCATAGTGGGAGGAGATTTGGGGGCCCCAAATCCACCCCTGCCCCTACGCCCAGAAGCAAGAAGTTTGGGGAGGCTTAGCCTCCCCAGCCTCCATTACACATCACCTATGTTCATCTTTGTAAGTCATATGGAAATCAGAGGTGTACTATCATGTGCACAGTATTTTATGCTCATTATAATTCCTACTGATTAACTTCCCAACACTCTAGGATCTCTTTGGTTTTCTCAGAAAAGTTGTTTGAACTGACAAATTATAAAAGAGCCAACTTCTTAGAGCAAAATATGCCCAAAACCAACATCTGATGTCCCAAATACAAGAAGTGAACTGTATAAGGCTTTTTCCAAGGTTCAGAACAGCAACAGAAAGAGCTTATTAATTAAAATGTTACTATGTGTAAATATAACTCTTATCTCTCAGATCACTTTAAGTATAGATGACAAACAGCCATGCCTATATTAGCATAAAATTTGATCTTAGAACTTTTAAAAAATAATAATTACAGTATTTTAGTACTTCAGCAGTACGTAAATCACCCTATACACACACACGCAAATCCCTTATTCATTTTACAATGTGTAGCATTTCTGAGGCATTAGTCTCTGTTGACTTCAGAGATTGCCTTTGAATGGCAGATGTTTTCAACTGTTCTAAGGGGAGATGAAGTGTCATAATGGAGAACCTGAACCTGCCATTTTGTAATTCACAAAAATTTGCTCCTATACTAGTGTGTGAAATAATCCTAGAATTTCACTCACTGATATTTCTACCTACAGTATCTGCCTACCTACTTATGCAGCACCACCAGCACTGTAACAGCCAAGTGCTTTACTCTCCCTTTTCTTTAGTTACATGACTTTTGATTGGCACACACAGAAAACTGTAGTAGTCAAATAGTTACCCAGGAACATACTCCACTGCAAACTAGCAGAGGGTTGAGGAACAATGCACAGCTGGAGAGCAAGTCAGATAAATTAGCCTTCTCCTTTTGGGACCTCGGTATATTGGTCAATGAAAAACAAAAATAGAAAATACTTATTCTGCAGGAATCAAAAACGTAATACAAAGTACATTATGTACACCTACCTTACCTACAAAGATGACACCATGCTTGCGTAAAGATAGCATTTAAAAAAAAAAGTATCAAAGCTCTATCACTGCTACTGACTTGGCAAATCTGATCTAAAACTGGTACGGGGCACAATATCAAAAAGGTATACGAATAAAGAGTAAGAAAATTAATTTGTATACATAATTTTGGCCCAACTTGCCATAATAACTTATACAAATACAGAGGGATAAATTATTTAATAGCAAAACTCCATAAAAATCAAGCATTAACATTAAAAAGCCAAAATCTTATTAGCAAGTACCATCCTGTAACACTAAAGTCAAAGCAAGCTGATACTTTTCCTTCACCTGCTCCTCACTGTGCTCTGGACACACACCCAGACACATTCTACTTATCACACCCAGACACACCCAGACACATTCTACTTATCACAGCTGTTGCTTTTTTCTGACTCAGTCTGGGAGTCTCTCTCCTGCTGCTTGGATAGGAATCCCAGCTGACTTCACTCCTGAATTCTAGTACTACCCACACCCTTCCCTCTACATAGATACACACAGCCCTTTTGGGATAGAGGGAGAGTGCTGCTGCAATGTTAGGAGTGAGGGCGAAGGTTTACCAAAAGCCCAGAATGAAGTCAGCTGGAATTCAACTTCAGGCAACAGGAGAGACATTTTTTGCATGTGTGGAGGAGGGCAGCAGCTGTGAAATGTGCGGAATTTGACCTGCTGAGATTGAGTGGGTTTGTGGCCAGAAAAGTGCATTGAGGGAAGTGAAAAGATTAAAAGATACCCCACATATTGTGAAATGGAAGTTGCAAGATGGAAGATAAGAGCTACTCATAGTAACAGAAAGTCTGAAACATCCACATGCACCTTAGCTCCTCTGTTATTTATGAATGTTAACAGATGTATTCTTTCAATACATACCTATTTGTACAACTTGTGTTAACACAGTTGCATTTTCCTTTAAACTGCATATTTGCAGAGACAAAATATTCTCTATTCTAGGGAGACGTCTGCATCAGTTCCGTAAGGAGGGCAAGGTGAGTGAGGCACTTGCCTCGGGCGCAGAAGGTGAGGGATGCAGAAAGTCTCTCCTTCGGCGTCAATTTGTCAGCAAGTCCTTCCCTCCGAGAGAGACTGAGGGACCCACCGCCGAATTGCCACTGGTTGTCGGCAAGGGAGAGGGGCAGGACATCCGGCTTTTTGGCGGAAATTTGGCGACAGGTCCTTCAGTCCCTCTTGGAGGGAAGGACCTGCCACCGAATTGCTGCCGAAGAGCCAGACGTGTAGCCCCAGTCCCTTGCCTCGGGCGCAAAAATACCTAGTTACGGCTCTGGTCTGCATCATAGGAATACCAGTCTATGCTGGGCAAGTATGGAGCCACACTTAGTCATAGGAAGTGAGCTACCTCAGCCTCTTAGCCAGGGGATTCCAATGAGACAGAAGAAAACCATCAGTGACTCCATCCTGCAAGCTGGTCTTAAATAACACTACCAGTTCCTGACAGAACAAGTTTCATTTTGAGGACCCCCCTTTCTATATCGTAACTTTTTTTTTCCTGAGACAGAAGAAAAACCATCAATTGGCTAAGAGTCCAGGTTTGAAAGATTCCACACAGGGTCTGGTGAGGATCAGAGTACAATAACTTGATAGTGAGCCTCTGACAAAACAGCAAAGAATCCTGTGGCATCTTACAGACTGACGTTTTGGAGCATGAGCTTTCGCGGGTGAATACCCACTTCGTTGGATGCATGTAGTGGAAATTTCCGGGGGCAGGTATATATATGTAAGCAAGAAGCATGCTAGATATAATTAGGTTAGTTCAATCAGGGAGGATGAGGCCCTGTTCTAGCAGTTGAGGTGTGAAAACCAAGGGAGGAGAAACTGGTTTTGCAGTTGGCAAGCCATTCACAGTCTTTGTTTAATCCTGAGCTGATGGTGTCAAATTTGCAGATGAACTGAAGCTCAGCAATTTTGTGGTCAGTAGGAGCCCTACTAATTTTCAGAGGAAGAATAAGAAAAGTCCGTGGACGCACAAGTAGGCAGGGCCAACCATTCCTCCTCCCCCGTATATAGGTGACAAACAAAATAAGGAAAGAACACAAACATTTTTCATTCCTATATTTAATGTAACAAGCCCTTATCAATTTGTCCATCAAGACTAATATGACAATCAGAATAATGTGGCTTACAGGGTTCATTTATACTGCAAAAAACCGACCACCACCACCGAGTCTCAGAGCCCAGGTCTACAACCTCAGAGTCACACTACGGGACTAAAAATAGCCATGTAGTTATACCCACTTAGTCCAGAGCTTGGGCTTTTAATACCCTTTCCCCATCCCAAGCTTCAAAGACCAAGCTCCAGCCTGAGCGGTAACATCTACATGGCTATTTTTAGTGCTGTAGTGCTATACTGCAAGCCCTGTGAGCCTCCTGCGGCAGCGCTTTGAAGTGCAAGTTGCTCCTGGTAATCCACCTCCATGAGAGGATTAGCTCCGAGCGCTGGGAGCACAGCTCCCAGCACTCGAAGCCTGTTTACACTAGCTCTTTAGAGCGCTCAGACTTGCTGCGCTCAGGGGGGGTGATTTTTCACCCCCCTGAGCCATCAAGTTAGAGTGCTATAAAATTTAAGTGTAGACAAGCCCATGTGTATACATGAGCTCTGCAGCTTGTTTTGTGGAGTTGTTTGCAGTGTAGACACACCCATAATCACACAAGCATCACGCATTAAACCGAAGTATGCACTTAATGATCCAAAGCAACATTTAACTTCTTTAGAAATTCATCAGTAAGCATATATATTCACTGCAGAGTTAACTCGGGTTTTTACTCAGGTGTTGCCCCTAATCCCTCTCCCCTTAACTAGCTGGCTCATCTGGGGCTGTAGGGTAAAACCCAGCGCTTCCTTCACATAGGCTGGTAAACAGCCCACTTTGCAGTGAGAATGCAGACTAAATCACTGAGTGCTGATGGTCCTCCAATACTTTTCTCATAGTTTCCCTGTGTATCCACAAGGACATACAAGTTCTTCCACAATTCACTGGGAAAGAATTGCAGAACGAACAATGGGATATGCTCCAAGGAGTCATAAGAACAAACATGGCTGTGTGCAGCACCAATGAGCAGCATTTAAAGTGTCTGTATGTGGCGCAGGGAGCAACAGAGATGAGGTGGGGTGGAAAGAGAAGCAGCACCACAGCGGTGGGCCCCAGGAACTCACTGCACCACTACAGAGACTTTCCCAACCTCACTGACTGGCACTTCACTCCCCAAATCCCAAGAGAGTCTCCCAACCCCACTGTCACTTCACCTTAGCTCCAAAGGTACCCCAACACGACTGTCGCTTCATCTACAGCCTGAGGGACCCCAGTCCCACTGAGTATCACAATCCCCTCAGTCCCATATCCTCAGAGAAACACCCCTAATCCTAGAAATCCTGAACTCCAGAGAGACTCCCACTCAACCCCACTGAATCTCAGTACATCTCAACCTCCTATTCCTAGAGTAACCCCAACCATACTGAACTTCACCAAACTCCCAAACACTCCCATCCCCCAAACTCACAGGATGTATTTTCTTTTAATAATGTGAATGAGGCCTGTTGCTTATTTAAAAATAATAAATAAGTAAAAATACCGGTAGCTTAATGAGATAAAAACTGAATGTGATTATGTAATATATGTATAAAACATTATGAATTCTCTGTATTAAGTGCATAAAATTTTACTTTGTTTGGGGATATAATCCCCCACCCCGCTTTTTTTTCAGACCACTAAGCATTGCTGGTGAGGTCACAGGAACTTGCGTAAGGTTTTGCAGACTGGCTTCTCACAACCACATGCCACATCCAATTCAACTTTGTAGTGAAGCCACACCCCATAACCACAACACTGTCCCTTTACACTGAAGCAGCAACTGAAACAATTCACCAAACATAATGCCTACTATCAGAAAATCTTAAGTAGATGTTGTGATGGGTTGCCCCCCCCCGGGGTGCCACCTGATGCACTGGGGTATGACTGAACCCACCTATTCCACCACCTGGGTTCCCTTACACTTTCCTGCTGAGCCAGGCCCTTATGGAAGAGGCTACATTTCCGTATCTGAAGAAAATAAGTTTCTACAAACTGAAGCTCCTCTGACACTCTCTTCACACTTTTACTTTTCCCTTTCTCCTACTATCATTCACTCCTGTTATCCACACTCATTATTGTCCCACATGGATTGTCTTTTCACACCTCATCCTGTCAATATGCACACACCAACCCCACCAACTCGTCATTTAATTTCAAACTTGTTTGTGACTCTCCAAGTCTCTTTTCTTTCTTCTCCCCTACCCATTTCCTATAACTGTCCTATCACAAACTCCTCCTCCCACCTCCATTTCATTCTCCCCTAAATCAAATCAATTAAATTCCCCCACATCAAGAAACTGAGTTGACTCCCATCCCATCAAGTTCCCATTCCCATTCATTAAATTAATTCACATATTTACTTAGTGTGTGGAATGCTCTCTTTGCAATCATAATTATTTTAAAATTAATGTTTAGATTCTACTTATTAACTTCATCAATCACATGATCAACCTAATGGTGAGCCAAACAGTCTATAATGATTTAGTACCAACTATGCTACTAACTATGGATGCCTGGTGTCCAGGGGAAATTTATCTTTACTCCTGTGATCAAATCAACCCTTAAGCTTCTCTGTTAAAAAGATTTGCACTCCTGAGTCTCTCTGTAAGGCATGTTTTCCAATCCTTTCCAATCAATTATATATTTCAGACCTAAGAGAAATATTTAGTGCATGGAATCAATATTCACTACCTCATGGCTATGCACAACGTCCTGTATGACTTAACACACCTATACTGTTCTCTGCTTCTGAAAACAAAGATACAACAAATAGAGTAAAAGAAGTGGTGAGTGGATGGAGAAGAGAGAATGAACAAGATCCAACTTGGGGAAGACAAACAGGAGAGGAGAGAACAAGTTAAACGCCCAAGATACCACTTTCAAGGTTACAAGAGGCAGTTTAGAAGACAGCACCACCCAAAGTCAAGACTGAAGATAACAGGGCACTAACTTTGCCACTCTCCGTTATAGGAATTTAGCTGTAACAATCCTAAACTTTTCAACTCTGTTTACTGTAGTATTTGTAGAAGCACTGCACACAACCTACAAGGAAGCTATGCTATATTAGTCATATAATCAGAATCTGCATTATAATAATAGAAGCAGCAGCAATGCCAGCTTTAGCTACTAATAAATTAAAAACTGTGCCACTGCCAAAAAATAGCAGCATTCTCTTCAGTTATTTTTACTTATGCCAGAAAAGCAAGAGACACCATTAGGGAATTATGACATATTACACAGAGGCGGCTCCAGGCACCAGCGCAGCAAGCACATACCTGGGGCAGCGAGCCACAGGGGGCGGGCTGCCGGTCGCTGTGAGGGCAGCAGTCAGGCCGCCTTCGGCAGTGTTTCTGCGGGAAGTCTGCTAGTCCCGCAGTTTTGGCGGTAATTTGGCGGCAAGTACGCTGAAGGTGCAGGACCAGTGGACCTCTCGCAGATCCACCGCCGAAGGCTGCCTGATTGCTGTGGTTAGGGCGGCCAAAAACATAGAGCCGCTCCTGATGTAACACTGTGTCCTTTGGGCCAAGTTCACTGTTGTGACTAGATATGGATGAGCTCCACCTCTACTACTAACTTCCTTTTCTGGAATGACTTCAACAATGGGGCAATAGAGCCTTTGAAAGCAAAAAAATCTCCATTGACATAAGCAGCACAAGCAAGAATAAGCTGTTGGTCCTTCTGCTGAAAGCAATGATCGCAAGGTAGAGGACAGAGTGCAGGTTATATCTACAAAAAAAATTACTCATCACTGTCCAAATCATTATGAAACGAATGCAAAAAGCACTGTTAAGCTAGAGCTGTGGCTGGGGAAGAGATTTTGACTATCAGAATTACCACAGCAAAACCCACAGCTTTGTGGTTTCCTTTGCTGACATGCTGAACTAAAGTTGTATTTCATACAATGGAAATAAAAGAAATAACTGAAATACATTTTTATTGAATGCTGACAAACTAAAGGATTGTTTGTGTTTTCTATTTCAAGGCACAAAGCCACATATAGTCAAATAGAAAGGGCCAAGATTTTCCTCTCTGCCAATTTTCTCAGTGGGTTACTTGTAGGCTATTGCATAGTGGTGGACATCCATTTAACAGTATTAGCACAAATGTAGCAAGAAAAGCTAATGATTAAAAACAGTATCTGACTGAGATGTAAGGCAGCAACTTCCAACCCAAAAAGCATTAAGAGATACCTGGGTGACATTCTTATATATTCATATTCAAGGGCAAATCTAAAGCCTTAAAGGCAGTGCTCTTTTTCTTACAGGGTAAATAGGTGTATTCCCTTCTCTGGAAGAACCAGACTAAAAGACTCCAACCGAAGATTGCTCCCAAATGGACATGAGACTGTCTGGCTGAGGACTAAGCAAGTGTTACATTTGGAACAGGGTTAAGGCAGAGAGACAGCAATAAGGAACAGCATTAGAAGCATGACATGAAAAAGTTTAGTAAATTTAATTAAAACATACTAAGGGTCATGGTGGCGTCTTCATCACTGATACGTGTTAAATCAAGATTGGATGTTTTTCTACAAGACGTTCTTTAAGGACTTATTTTGGGAAAGTGCTATGGCCTGTGTTACACAGGAGGTCAGACTAGATGATCACAATGGTCCCTTCTGGCCTGGGAATCTATGAACTGAGAGTTGTGTTTTTCTGGAGGTATGAAGTTCAAGGAACTACAGAATAAGCTTTGGGTTGCATCTTGTCAAGGTGAACAAGAACTGAGGTTATATTAAAACAATAGAGACTCAATGTCTTGAATCTATGTCTACACATTTATTTTAAAAAAGGAATTAACCTAGGAGCTTAATCTTTTTGTCCTAGCTTCCAAATAGTCAATAGTTCAATAAGTATAAAATGAAAGCTCTCTCTATCTGGAGGAAAAAAGGTTACAAGATGAACTGGGGTATTGGTAGGAGTTATGGTGTAGTATCAGGAGGGGTGGGGTCTTATCTATAAATAAGAATAGCGAGGCCTGAACGTTTAATTTTATCCAATGTAGACATTTTCCCCAGGTAATTGTGTGATAAAGCACACCATGTTTATAGAACAATACACACATGCCCATTGTGAACTTTTAAATCCAAACCAATTTTAACTACAAACGTAAGTCGGCAGTAAAGGCTGCATGGATTACTGATAATTTCTCAAGCAAATTTGTTTCTGGAAAGGATAACGATGCAAAAGAGATGGTGAGACATACTCTACAACAGTGGTCACCAACTCATAGATTGCGATCAACTGGTTGATCCTGGAGCCTCTGCCAGTCAGTCGTGATCTCTGGACGTTAAAAGTTCAGCAGTGCAGCGACGCTAAGGCAAGCTCCCTGCCTGCCCCAGCCCCACGCTGCTCCAGGAAGAAGCCAGCACCACCCTGCAGCCCCTGGAGGGGAGCAAGGGTCTCCACATGCTGTTCCTGCCTGCAAGTGTTGCCCCCGCAGATCTCATTGGCTGGGAACAGGGAACTGCAGCCAATGGGAGCTGCAGAGGCAGTACATGCAGGCAGGAGCAGCACGCAGAGCTATGTGCCCCCCCCCGAGGGTTGCAGGGGCATGCTGGGTGCTTCTAGGAGCAGTGTGGGGCCGGGGCAGGCATGAAGCCTGCCTTAGCCCCACTGCACCGCCACCCAGCAGCCGCCCGAGGTAAGTGCTGCCCGGTGGGAGCCCACACCCCAACCCCCAGCCCTGAGTCCCCTATCAGAGCCAGAACCCCATACCCCCCTCGTACACTCCAACACTATGCCCCATCCCAGAGCCCCCTCCTGCACCCAAACTACCTCCCAGAGCTTGCACCCCTCACCTTCTCCTGCACCCCAACCTCCTTTCCCAGGCTTAGCCCAGAGCTCCCTCCCACACTCCAAACCCCTCAGCTCCAGTCCAGAGCCTACACCCCCTCCCGAACTCCAACCCTCTGCCCTAGCCTTGTGAAAGTGAGTGAGGATGGGAGAAAGCGAGCGATGGAGGGAGAGAGGGATGGAGTGAGCAGGAGGCGGGTCATTGGGGAAGGGGCGGGGCCTCAGGAAAGGGGCAGAGTAGATCCTAGGTTCCACTTAAATTCAAAAAGTGATCTTGTGCATAAAAGGGTTGGAGATCACTGCTCTACAAGCACAGTTTTAAGTCTTAGGCTTGTTTTCTTGCTTCCCAGAACACAATCTTGAGGAATTTCAGCCCTAAAGGAACATTTGAAAAATAGAGGTGAGAATGAGAGTGTCATCTCATCCTTAACTATAGCATTGCAGTGAAGACAGATTAGAAGAAGAGCAAAAACACTTACATAAAATGTGATTTAAAATGTCAGATTCATAAAAAGATGATACTGGAAATTCTAATTAGAGAAGTGATAGAGGAGCTCGTGAGAGAAATGAATATAGATAAAAAATGGTTTGCACTGATTCTCAGAAAGACGAGTTATGCTCAAAATAGTTACTAAGATTCTGTTGAGGAAAATATTAAAAAAACCTTAGACACCTAATCAAGGTAAATTTATGTCTAAAATCTTAAAATCCCAAAAGATATTCTGAAACTATTTACTTTGACAACTGCCAACATGGAATGACGCAGAGGTAAGTGAAAGAACCCCACAATAGGCAGATCTGGGATAATCAAGATCAAAAGGTGACTTGATCATAATGTATAAATAATTTATGGGGAGAAAATATCAGGTACGAAGGGCTATTTAATTATCAGGCAAAGGTGTAAAAAGAACCAGTGGGCTAGAATTTAAAATGAGACAAAATTTAAGTTGGAAATAAGGCACTTCTTTTAAACTAAAAAATTAACAACTGGAACAAAGTAACTGATCCATCACTTCCCTTGATATGTCTTAATCTTTTCAAATCAAGACTGAATGCTTTTTTGGAGGATATGCTTTAGCCAAACATAAGTTACTCGGATCAATACGAGAGCTCTATGGTCTGTGTTATACAGTCACTCCCTGACTTACGCAAGCGTTCCCTTCTGGAACGCCTTGTGTAACTCGAATTTTGCATAAGTTGGAAACATATAGCCAACAATTACTTAAAAAACAAACAAAAAAAAAAAACCCTCCTATATGTAGCTTACAGAACTTTTTCTATATGCGAGGATTTGCATAAATCAGGTTTGCGTAACCTGGGGGGCGTCTGTACAAGAAGTCAGATTAGATGATCTAATGGTCCCTCTTGTGTTAAAATCCGTTAATCCAATCTGCTCCATGAAGGTTTCATCCTAATCCTAAACAGTTAGAGAGGGGTTTAAACCATCAAACATGATGTTTATGTAACTTCTAAAACTCTTTGTTTGCATTACCTCTTGTAACACTACATGGATAAAAAGAAAATCTATTACTTACTAATCTATTAGAGTTCTTTAAAGGGGTCAACAAACATGTGGACAAGGGGGATCCAGTGGACATAGGGTACTTAGATTTCCAGAAAGCCTTTGACAAGGTCCCTCATCAAAGGCTCTTACATAAATTAAGTTATCATGGGATAAGAGGGAAGATCCTTTCATGGATTGAGAACTGGTTAAAAGACAGGGAACAAAGGGTAGGAATAAATGGTAAATTTTCAGAATGGAGGGGGGTAACTAGTGGTGTTCCCCAAGTGTCAGCCCTAGGACCAATCCTATTCAACTTATTCATAAATGATCTGGAGAAAGAGGTAAACAGTGAGGTGGCAAAGTTAGCAGACGATACTAAACTGCTCAAGATAGTTAAGACCAAAGCAGACTGTGAAGAACTTCAAAAAGATCTCACAAAACTAAATGATTGGGCAACAAAATGGCAAATGAAATTTAATGTGGATAAATGTAAAGTAATGCACATTGGAAAAAATAACCCCAAATATACATACAATATGATGGGGGCTAATTTAGCTACAACTAATCAGGAAAGAGATCTTGGCGTCATCATGGATAGTTCTCTGAAGACGTCCACGCTGTGTGCGGCGGCAGTCAAAAAAGGATGTCAGGAATGATTTTTAAAAGCATAGAGAATAAGACGGAGAATATCTTATTGCCCTATGCATCCTAGCATCCTGTTTGCTTTTACAAGTCTTCCCTGTGCTGTCCACAGTGACGCTCAGGGCACCCTTTCCTCAGTTCATCCAGTTAATTTAGAAGCCTGTAGGTTGTAAGACTAGTTAAAATGTTCTCTCCCATGCACATTCTTTAGCATTTATCAAAGATGAACTTCATCTGGTATCATTTTGCTCATTTACCTAGCTTGATTAAGTCCCTCTAAAGTTGTTCACTAACCAAACAACTTTGTTGCATCTACAATTTTTGTTGCCTCGTCACTGAGCCCCCTTTCTAGATCATTAATATACTTAATAACACTGGACTTAATATGAACCATAAGGGCACCCCACTGCTAATCTTTTGCCATGAAGAAAATTAGGCTATTTATATCTGTTTCCCAACTCAAATATGCTTTTGAGTCCATGACAACACTTTGCCTCACTCCATGACTGCTGATATTTTTGGGTAGCCGCTTGTGAGGAACCCTGTCAAAGGCCCTTCAAAAGTGTATATAAATTATGGTTGACCATTTCATCTTTTATTAACTACTATAATGACATATTAAAAGATTTCTAGTATATTAATGAGACTATTTTTCTTTGCAGATACCATGCTAGTTAGGATAAGAACCAAGATAGTATCTGTAAAGTCAACACACACAGCATAGAGTATGAAAAACTACCCAAACACCAAAGAACATTAAACTAAGTTGCTGCACTCCACTTGATACCCCTGGATGGCTACTAGTATTAGTGATAGTTCTAATTTTGTTTGCTGCATACACTAACAAACTAGAAGGATTCATGCACTAAGAAGTGACTCTAAACAGCGAAAGACAACCAGAAAGAAGGTTAGTTAATATTAAAGAGAGCAACTAAATGAAGAATGATATGGAGAAGTTAGAACAACAAGTGTGCAGGTAACTCGGGACACCCCTTCCCCTCCAAAAAACCCATGACCAAGAAGAGAATATATTATCAAAAGCCATTCTACAAATGCCAGAAGTCAGGAGAATTGTTCTAGTTCATTGCAGAGAACAAAAAGTTTAACACAATTCTTAGAATGAGTAAACCAAGCACACAGAAAGAAAAATATTTTAGACAGCAACAGTTCTATCATAAGGCCATCCAGCGCAGTTCCTCCTGAAAAAAGTGAGAAAATTAAACTGAAATGTAATAAATTTATCTTCATTACAGTTGTGCACTTATTCAAAACTGTTTACTATTTCAACTTCTCAGAGGAATAATACTTAAGGGGGCATCTTCTCCAGTGACTCAAATTATATGCTAATACTTCAGTTGAAGACTCCAAAGCAATAACAGAACCACCTCAATTTTATACCACATCCAACACGATGGTATCTGAGCACTTCTTAAAGGTGACACTGTAACTTAGAGCAAATGGCCACAGCAGAAAATGAGAGTAATGTTTAACAAGTTTAGTTAACAAGTATACATTCAGCTAAGTAGGGTTCCACTTGAAATTGAGCCAGCAATGATATTTCAATACAGTATGTAGGTGAGGCAACATCTGGAATATTTTTCTTTAAATTGAGCCTATTAGAAATGTGATATTATTGAGATGGAGAAGCTACAGTGAAGGGCAATTAAGATGACCAAGACTGCAGGAACTGTCAGAACAAAGCTAAAGAAAATTGATGGGAATTAAAAATACAGGCCCTGCAATAAAGTGCAGTTGGATCTTACACCACAGAGAAAGAACCAGAGCTTCAGACAACTCAGATTTGCTTTTAATCACCATTTCAGTCTGAGGACTTAAGTTCTAAAAACTGCAAAGTTTTTGCATATTGCACTAAGTATTCATTTATAGTTAACCAACTATTTTAGCTACTAAGAGTACAAGTTATTAGTGTTTGCTACAGATAAGAGCAGCAAGGGTCAGTCACATTGTGAAGGCAGGTAGTCAGTGGCTGAATTTTCTATTTTTAAAGATTACATCAGTTTAGAACGCAAGTGAGAATGAGACGTTGGCACTAGTGATTTGGAAAAATGTTTGTCCATTTATCTATGACCCCTTTACGTTACAGATTAATATAGAAACCAGTATTGGATAAAATCCTTTGCAATAAGTCCCAGAAACTGGAGACAATAAAAGGAATACAGAATTTAAAAGAACAAACAGGGGGACCATTTTCATGCATATTAATATGTATTTTAATTAATATTATGCAATTTTAAAGAAATAGCAGTCATTAATAATCTGTTATTATGAGACAATCTGCCTAATGCTGAGTCTGAATATGTGTTTGTGTATAAAAATGTATGGTCTCAGCACTGACATCTGCTTGGCAGTAACAGTTATTAATAAGTGGTATTAATTAAAATTATTATAAGGAAATTATTTCCGCAATAAAAAATAAAATGTGTATGATTCTTCGGAAGTAATCATACAACCTAAAGCCCCTCATGAGGCCCAATGCTCAGTTGAACATTAAACAGCAATATGGTAGACTGGGAACATAACACTGGATAAAACCCCAACTTTAACTGTATCCGTATGTATATTTCCCTAATCTCACTTCTCAAATCATACCAGAAAGCAAAGAAGTTATCTTCTTCCTTCCTGATCCTTCTTTTAATGCAAATAGTTTGTTCTCTACTTCAAAGTCACTGTTTAAATATTCTATTTTTTCCTGTGCTGTGACAACCTGTGGAATCTGTCTATGTACAGCTTGAAAATTCTGGTTGATGTTATGAAGTTATGAAATTCTTGAATCATGGACTGTCTCACTGTGGATGTGGAGTTATGCTGTAACAGCTCTGGCAAACCCCTCCCAGACCAGGTACAACAATGGGTAGTTACACCTTTATTGGCCACATATTAAGATGGAAGCATCTTTGGGCAATGAGTTGGCTGAAGCCTAGGGAAACCAGTTCATCCTCTGCAGGAGGCTAGTGAAGTACAAAGTGGAAAATTCTTAGCAGTGGTAAAAGAAATCTATGTGTTGACGCCAGCATTTAAAAACTACAGTGGCTGTGTGAGTCAGTGAATACTCAAGGAAACAAGGATAAAGCTTGGGCAGGAGAGAGAGGCAAGCTTTCATAGTAGGGGTGTTGTGTTAACTAAAGGACCAGCCAAGGCAGAAAGTAAGGAAACTGACCTGAATGTGAGAAAGAGGGAGAGAGACACCATAATTTTGAAGAGAAGCCATGTGCAGAAGAGGAAATCTGGACTCCCCAGAGGACTCTGCCCTAAGACCAAAGAACTCTCCAGAGTGGTGAGGAAACTGAGGTAGGGAAATGTATACAGGTGTGTCATTACTTTGTCTACGTCTGTGTATTTCTGGTGATAACTAAAGAGTAACTATTGTGACAAAGTTCCTCCTCTACCTTGGTGGGTCCTGCGCTTATTGGCGGATTTTTTTCACCTCAGTGATCTTCCCCTCTTGCGGAACCCACAGTTTGGGTCAACTCCTCCTGTGTCTGATCAGGAGTTGGGAGGTTTGGGGGGAACCCAGGGCCGCCCTCGTATCAGTTCCAGCCCAGGCTGTTGGATAGCAGTCTGTCTATAGTGGCTCTGTAACAGCTGCATGACAGCTACACTCCGTGGCTACTTTCCCCATGGGCTCCTCCAAACCCTCTTATACTCCACACGACCTTCCTCTGGGGTCTGATACTGCTTGTCTCCCTTAATCCTCAGTGCAGTAACACTCTCTCAACTCTCGCTTCTTGCTCCCAGCTCCCTCACACACACTCTTTGTCTCTCTTGGCCTCTCCTCACAACTGACTGGGGTGAGCTCCGCTTTTAAAGCCAGGTGCCCTGATTAGCCTGCCTTGATTGGCTGCAGGTGTTCTAATTAAAGTAGCTATCCTACTCCTTCTAGAAAGGTCCTTAATTGGCTCCAGGTGCCTTGATTAACCTGGAGCAACTGCCATTTGGTTACCAGGGTACTAGGGATTTGTTTAGCCTGGGGCTAACATACCTGTTTCTCAGTACTTTACTGTAGCCATCTGGCCTTGCCCCATCACACTATGTTTAGAATCCTGTCTCTGTGTCTATTTGCTTCCCTATCACATATGCCTAAAGTGGTAAATTATAAACCCAGTGAACCCACATGGCTGGAGCCATGGGAAATTCTGACGGGTCAGCACTAGTTCCAATAGCTAGGCAGCAAGAACACTGGGTCTTAGCTTTCAGAAGAGGATAATTAGGACAGACAATCTGCACCCTGAGAGTGTGCCTACAGACACCAAGCAGCAGCAGCACCTGTACAGATCAGACTCAGGAGGTTTAAAGCACAGGGGAACCATTGAGGTGGGGCCTACACACAACAGCCCTGTGAGTGTCAAACAAGATGGAGCTCTACCAAACTCTGTGCGCGTGTGACAAGTGTACAGTAGTTTTAAAATACTAGGTGCTATATAACACATCAATGGTCCATTTAGCCACGCAACCAGGGTGTAGCAAAGCATATGCTTTGGCACACACACATTTCATCCAGTTAGAGAGAGCACTTCCCTTCTAACTGGCAACAGGATAGGGTCTAGAGAAGGCGCTCTTGAGGGAGGGAAGAAATATCACGGCACTGAAGAAAAGCTGGATGGCAACATAAAATAGGTCTGCATACTCATTTCAAAAGCTAGCTACATCCTTGTCAGCATCTTCATATCTATCTACAGCATATCCACACTGGATTATTCTGGCTTCTTCCCCTAAAAGGATTTTTATCTTATGTTCTTATAACGGCAGAATGTTTCATATTATGGGACCACATTAATGGATTCCAGTATAAGTGTTTGTCTATACAAATACTTACTTTGGGGCAAGTTGCGGAGGAAATCTATCTTACACTAGCCTGCCACGTATTAACTGTCTGTGTGGACCCCAGTACTGTGTGTTAAAATGTCCCTAATATGCTTTAATCTACTCCATTTCAAAGCAGGGTAGATCAAAATGTATTAGGGAAATTTTACGGTATGGCACCAAGTTCAACATGGACAGTGAGGGGGTGGCATGCAAGTGAGAGGTAGATTTACATCCCAGCTTGCCACAAACTAAGCACTCATATAGACAAGCCACGAGAGTACAAGCTGGCTTCCTTTATGTGGGCATATATTTAAATAGCAATACCATCACCTGATCTTCATAAAAAAATTCCTTTAGTCTTCAATTTCATTATTAATCTCAGGATATAAACACAATTTATGTGAGAAGTCTGAAGTAAAAAAAACAAAACTTTTTTTAATAAGGTAATTAAAATAAAAGTTTTAAATCATTTTAAAGCTAAAACCAGAAAAGTTTAGTTTCCATAGTTCAGACTTCCCATACTCTCAATTCATCCTTCAGAGTGAAAATAGCTTTGGTTTCATAACATTCTGTGAGTCTATTACACTGAAGGACACAAGCTATTTATCTTGAAGCTACTTGCCAAAGGACTATTTTGCTAATTTAGAAAGTCAGGTCATATCAACGGGAGTGACCTGACAATCACTGGCAAGATAGATACTGGTGTGTATTATAACTTCTGATTTTGAAAAAAATCAAGGAAGGAGAGATTTGGTGCACAGGTAAGAAATGTCTAATCCAATGCCCACTGCTACAGAGTCCTTAACATAGAAAAATCTGATATTCACTTGAAGAAAAAAAAAAAAAGAGTACTTCAGGTGCCTTTCTCCTTTTTGTGGTAACTATTATTTGTCTCTTCTATATCTGTGGCCATTACAAAGTTAAAGTCTATGTCAAGAAAAAGCCAGTTTCTTATCTGTAAAATGTATTTCTCCAACAAACATGGTCATTCTGTAACTTAATGAGTTTTTCTATAAGTGAAATTTAGGTTGGTGTGATTCAAAAACAGTTACCCATCACCTTCTCATAACTATGGTTCTTCAAGATGTGCTGCATATTGCCATTATACCCATGTCCTATGCACTGGTGCCAGAGAGTTTTCCCTAACAGTACCTGCTGGAGCTCCTCATGCTCCGAAAGGAGGTTATAAAGGGCAGAGCCACCCTCTTCCCCGCACGCACACACTTCAGTTCCTTCACACCGAAAGCTAATGGTATATCAGGGAAGAAGGGTGGGTTGTGTATGGACATAGGCAATACATCTTGAAGAACATCACTTACAAGAAGGTGAGTAAGCGTATTTTCTTCTTTGAGGCCTTTGTCTTTGGGGGTAGCCTTAGTCTGACCCTTAGGGCCTCTCTCATTCACCACCGCCACAACTAATAAGCTAAACATGGGAAACAAATAAAATTGCTCAAACACCTGGAACAGAACTAGGGTAGATATTTTCATTCTGTTCGTTTTGCCACAGGTGGAACAGAGGAATGGTTCTGCCAGAGTGTTTTGGCCAGCTGCATAAAGGTCTCATTTATAGGCAACACCACCTTTTCTGTCACAGTGGAATGGAGAATGTCAATGAGCTTGAGGATATTCTCTTCCACTAGTTCCATTTGAATGTTCCAAAAAGGTGCCATTCTCCTGAGGAGTTCTTGATACCGGGGATGATGCCTCCAATATCACAGTCTCATCAGGAAATGAGGGGGAAGCAAAAGGAGACAGCTCCCAAGGCTGTTCTTGCAATACCAGGACCAGCTGCAGCTCCGGAGCAGGCTGAGGTGACTCCAGTATCAACTGTCGCAGGTTTTTCAGTACTGGCAAGAGAAAGCTCCTGGGCGGGGGGGTCAACCCATATAATGTGTCAGTGAGGAATATCTGACTGCTCGGTGCATCCCCCAGTGCATCCAATAGAGCCACAGAAGCAGCTGATATTGTACCAGGCCCCAGGCATGTCTAGCCCAAGCACCCCTATCCTATATACAGGGTAGTAAAAGTAAAGAAACAAATAAAAACACCCGTCCACCCAATCTTTTGGTCTCCACCAAAGCCTTTGAAACCTTTAAAGCTGTCAAATATGAACTTATGCAAAATAGTTGTGTGCTATAGTTTTTGTACTTATCTACAACATTTTTACTATATTACATGAAGAAAGTAAATATTCTCAAGAGAAAGAGCCCCATCCTATAATGGATACTGTAAGACAGACTCCTCCTCCCTTCTATCAACAACTAATTTGAGGAGAGAAAAGAATTCCCCATAATAAAGCAGTGTTCGACTAATTCTTTAAACATAAGAGGATTTTGAGAGTTTCCCCCCATTCAGACAATTTGAAAAAGAGAGGGACAACAATCCTACATATATTCCCACCCAGAAGGGTAAGAGTCTTTATATTGAGTTTCCAGTGAAAAAAATATTTTGATAATACTGGGGTTAAGCTTAGGCTGCATTCTCATGATGCCTGCTGGAGGAGGGGTTTGGAATGAAACAATCTTCAACCCAGCAGCCGCCATGCCATCCTCTTAGATTCTGCAACTTGTGGCAAACCCAGGACAAATAGCTACCAAGGGAGGGGTAGTAATTAGTCTCAGAGGAGTTAAAAGGCCTCTCCCTATCCATAGAGGGGAGATAGTCATGGAGAAATAAGGTTCAGCTGGAACAGGGGTTACCATGGAACTAATTAGGTTCAGCTGGCCCCAATTGCTGGAGACCTTTTTAAACCCTCTCTGGCAGGAAACCTGGGGTCCGGGGAGGAAGAGTGAGAGAAGCAGAGAAGCTGCCAGCAAATAGGTGCAGCAAGATTCTGAACTTTTCCAGCAAGGAAGACTGCACTCTGTCCCCAGAAGGGGAGAAAACAGAGCAAGGGACTGACTGAGAAAAGGATCAGCCAGACCTTGTGCAACTGGGAAGGACTTTGCTTTGCCCAAGCCCATGTCTCCAAGGTAAAAAGGACTGAGCCAGCTGAGGGGAAGCAGGTACTTTGCCACACGTGATGTTAGGAGTGGGATGTCATAGTGAGTGAGGCTCTGTGGCAAGCCATCTCAGGGCAAGGTAAAATCACAAAAAACAAAAAAACAAAAAATGGAGGACGTAGTGAAGGCGTTGATACAGGCCACTGCGGCTCAACAAGAGGCTACCAGAGTACAGGTGACGGCACAGCAAGAGTCAGTACGTGTCCAACAGGAGACAAACCAGCTGCTGATGAGCCACGTGGCCCAAGATCGAGCCACCCTGAATGAAGTAGTGAACTAGTTGAAAGCCCTGACCACACTGACACACGGGTCCCAGGTGCCCCAGCTGCTACGGGCGAGCAACTATTTACAGAAAATGACAACAGATGACGATATAGAGGCATATCTCCTTGCATTCGAGAGAACGGCACTGCAGGAGGCTGGCCCCAAGACCAGTGAGTAGGCCTCCTGGCTCCATTCCTGTGTGGGGAGGCCCAGAAAGCCTACTTTGACATGACCACAGAAGCAGCTATGGATTACCTCCTGGTGAAGGCGGAAATCCTGGCGAGGACAGGCGTGACACCGGCCATAAGGGCCCAGCGCTTCCACGAGTGGAAGTACCGGGATGACAAAGCACCAAGGCCCCTGATACACCTCGCTCGGAAGTGGCTCCGCCCCGAGACCCATGGGCCAGAGAAGATAGTGGAAATCCTGGTATTGCACAGGTACACGAGAGGTTGCCACCGGACATACAAGAGTGAGTCTGCCAAAATGATCCCTCCTCTTATGATGAACTAGTTGCTCTCGTAGAGAGACACTTAGCAGCCCAAGAACTTTCTCGGACCACCAGGGAAGGAAGGCACCAGAATCGGAGACCAGTCTCTGTGCAGAAGCCCCGGTTTGCCCTAGCGCCAGGCCAGACAATGGAGGGGAGGAAGGAGGCGGAAGAGCAGCCGGCAGTCCCGGAGAGACTGGAGGAGAAAGACTCAGGGGATAAATCCCAGCAGCCAGAATAATAGGGGGCTGCCCCAAGCGGGGTACTGACGTTATGCCTGTAGTGAACTAGAGCATATTGCTGCCCAATGCCCAAATCTAGGAGAGCCTATGCAATGTGAACTGGAAGATATAGGGGGACCACGCGAGCTAATAAGTCTAGTCAGGGTTGCGACGGTCCCTCATAGATACACTAGGCCCGTTCAGATGAATGGTATAGAGACCGCAGCATTAATAGACTCGGGAAGTGCAAGCACATTAGTCTCAGGGAAGTTGGTCAGGCCGGGCCAACTATCCCAGGCCAAACGCTCGGGAATATCCTGTGTGCATGGGGATGTCAACTATTATCCGACCATCCCCGTAAGCACAGAAGTTCTCGGAAGCCCCACTAAGTTGACGGTGGGAGTAGTTCTGAAACTCCCCTACCCTGTCCTTATCGGATGAGACTTCCCGGGGTTTGATGGCCTACTTCTCGGGGACGAGGTAGAAGAAAACAATGACCCTGGAACTTAAGGTGTGGCCCAGATAGGTGACCCTTCCCCTGCCTTCCATGAATTTTAGCCAGAATTTGTTCTCCCCGCCGGGGAAGTCCAGGAAGACTTGGAGGGAATGGAAGGCGGATAAAAATCCTGACCGAGTACCTGAAGTCTATGCTGACAGGGGAAAGAAGGGGTTCAGCTGACAGCGGGACTGGGTCGGCCATGAACAATCCTATCATTGGACCTGGTTCCCCAGGGGCTTTCCCTGAGGGGGAGACCAAGGTAGACCCCTCCCGAATTTGGACAAATAGGGACCGCACGCGAGAATTTTGGTTAGGATCAGGCCAATGATCCCATATACCACAATATTCATAAGGAAGTAGTCAAAGTAAATGGGGTCCCAGTGGAGGGGAGAGTTAAGGGCCTAGGGCCATATTATATGATTAAGAAGGATCTGCTATATACAGTAGTCCGCGTCCAAGAGCAAGTCATAGAACAACTCTTGGTCCCCCGGAAGCATCAGAGAGCGGTAATGGATCTGGCCCCCAGTCATCTGTTCGGGGCCCATCTAGAGGTAGATAAGACCCTTGATCGGATTCTACAGAGGTTTTTTTGGCCTGGCATTTATGCGGCCATCCGGTGATATTGTACCTCCTGTCTGGAATGCCAAATACATGGGCCCTGACCATACTTAAGGGCCCCCTGGTACCTCTGCTGATTATTGAGGTTCCATTTGAGCGAATAGCTATGGACATAGTAGGGCCATTGGAGAAGTCAGCCCGGGGCCATCAGTATATCCTGGTAGTACTAGATTATGCCACCCGATACCCTAAGGCCATTCCCCTACGGAATACCATGTCCAAGACCATAGCCAAAGAATTAGTCCAGATTTTTTCCAGAGTAGGAATACCTAAGGAGATCCTGACAGACCAAGGGACTCCCTATGTGTCTAAACTGATGAAGGACTTATGTACCATGCTCCACATACGGACCCTTAGAACACTGGTCTATCATCCCCAGACCGATGGCCTCATCGAACGTTTTAATAGGACACTGAAAAACATGTTACGGAAGGTGATTAGTTATGACAGGAAAGACTGGGACGCCCTGCTGCCTTATGTACTGTTTGCCGTACGGGAAGTTCCTCAGGCTTCCACTGGATTCTCCCCCTTCGAGCTGTTATATGGTCAACACCCCAGGGGCATACTGGACCTGGCTAAAGAAGACTGGGAAGAACAGCCGAACCCAGGGAGAAACGTTGTGGAACATGTGCTACAGATGAAAGACCGAATAGCCCGAGTCACCTCCCTTGTGCGCGAACACATGGAGAAGGCCCAAGGGGCACAACGGACGTACTACAATCGTCAAGCAATGACCTGGAAGTTCCAGGTAGGGGACCGGGTGATGGTGCTCATACCCACAGCGGAGAGCAAGCTCCTGGCCAGGTGGCAGGGGCCATATGAGGTAATAGAAGCTATAGGAGAAGTCGACTATAAGATACGGTAGCCAGGTCACTGGAAGCTGGAGCAGATCTCCCATATAAATCTGTTGAAACCTTGGCAGGATGGCGAAGATCCGGTGATTGCGCAGGCGGCACCATCCCATAAAGGCAATCAGCCCAACCTGGTGGGAATATCCCCGGAGCTGACTCTGGAACAACAATCAAAAGTGATCAGCCTGATCAAACGCAACCAGGATGTGTTCTCGGAAAAGCCAGGCAGGACTACCGAGGTTCACCATCACATCTTCACAGAGCCTGGAGGGAAGGTGAACGTCAAGCCATACCGGATCCCGGAGGCCAAGAGGGAGGAGATTAGGAAAGAGGTTAGGAAGATGCTGGCCTTAGGAGTCATCGAAGAATCTCATAGTCAATGGTCCAGTCCCGTGGTTTTAGTGCCTAAGCCAGATGCAGTATGAGGTTCTGCAATTGTAGAACTGATCAATGAAATTGTTTTTAATTGTTCACTTTATTAATGTAACTTCTGTTCACCATTCACTACACTTGCCTGCATTGTAACTTCTGTTCACTGTTTGCCATATTGTAATTCAAACTCCATTTTAAAACGCTCACTCCATTTTGTAAAAGCTTCCTCCAACCTTCATTTTTTGCAAACCCTGCTGTAATCTTATTAGTTAGTTTAGATGTGT
>NC_133771.1:33206066-33227151 GCF_003597395.2 Chelonoidis abingdonii | reverse complement strand
CTGGGGTTGTAGGGTGCAACCCAGGGGTAGGCCAAGGCAGCAGGTCCAAACCCCTTTGCTGATGATGAGTGGCTGATACTGCAGTCTGCCCCAGGGCGTGGGGCTAGACAATGACTGGCAGTAGCCTACACTGAAGCAAAGTGGGGATAGAGGGTGAGGGGTTCCCAGGGAGGGGAAACCCCAAAGAGGAGGGGGTTACTGCCAGGGGGGCAGAACCCCACAAAAAAGGGGCACCGGAGTCCAGGGAGGGACACGGGGCCAGTAGCAGAAGTCGGAAGGCGGATCACCGGCCTGCAGAGGGCGCTCCAGCTGCAAGTTTGAGCTAGTTCCCAGGAGTGACCAGCAGGAGATGCCGCAGGGGTGAGTTCTGCCCGGTTACATGCCTCCGCTACTTTCCAACGGCTAATGGACAAACTGTTACGATCCCACGGAAAGTATGCGGCTGCCTATTTCGATGATGTCATCATATATAGCCCCGACTGGGAGATGTACCTGGAGAAGGTAGAAGCAGTCCTAGACACCTTGAGGAAGGCAGGACTGACTGCAAATCTCTCCAAATGTTTGATCGGGTTAGCTGAGGCCAAGTACCTTGGGTATATAGTGAGGAGGGGCGTGGTGAAGCCCCAGCTCAACAAGTTAGAAGCTATACAGAAGTGGCCCCCACCACTCCGGAAAAAACAGGTCAGAGCATTCCTGGGACTAGTGGGGTACTATAGATGGTTCATTCCCCACTTCGCCACCAGGGCATGCCCATTAACAGACCTAACCAAAGCTCAGGGCCCAGACATAGTAAAATGGTCTGTCGCAGCTGAAGCTGCTTTTGCAGATCTGAGGACAGCCCTCTGCACAGACCCCGTACTAGTAGCCCCAGACGGGGGGAAGGAGTTTATCCTGCAGATGGACACCTCGGAAGTAGGGCTGGGAGCAGTGCTTTCACAAATGGTCGGCGATGACGAACACCCCATGCTCTTCCTCAGTAGGAAGCTCCAACCTAGGGAACGGAAATACGTCATAGTGGTGAAGGAATGCCTGGCAGTAAAATGAGCCATAGAAAGCCTTCGCTACTATCTACTTGGACAGAGGTTTACCCTGGTCACAGACCATGCCCCTTTGCAGTGGATGCACCAAAACAAGGACAAAAATGCGAAGTAACAAGATGGTTTCTGTCGCTTCAACCCCTCCACTTCACAGTACGACATAGGTCTGGAACCCAACATGGCAATGCGGATGGCCTGTCGAGGGTGCACTGCTTTCCGACCCAAGTAGCCCAACCCTGTAGTGTTGAATGGGGGAGAGGGGAATGTGGCAAATCCAGGACAAATAGCTACCAAGGGAGGGTAGTAATTAGTCCCAGAGGGCTTAAAAGGCCTCTCCCTATCCATTGAGGAGAAATAGCCATGGCGAAATAAGGTTCAGCTGGAACAGGAGTTACCAGGGAACTAATTAGGTTCAGCTGGCCCCAATTGCTGGAGACCTTTTTAAACCCTCTCTGGCAGGGAAGCCCGGTGGGGGGAAGAGTGAGAGAAGCAGAGAAGCTGCCAGCAAATAGGTGCAGCAAGATTCTGAACTTTTCCAGCAAGGAAGACTGCACTCTGTCCCCAGCAGGGGAGAAAACAGAGCAAGGGACTGACTGAGAAAAGGATCAGCCAGGCCCTGCGCGACCGGGAAGGACTTTGCTTTGCCCAAGCCTGTGTCTCCAAGGCAAAAAGGGACTGAACCAGCTGAGGAGAAGCAGGTACTTTACCACAAACTATATTGTCCTCTTTGGAGAGGTGAAATCTCTAGTGGGAAGCTGGAAGCTGAACTTTTCTTTGTGGGAGATAAGCTTTTGCAACAAGCAGGTAGAACTCCGCTACACTGGAAATCTCTTTCTCTGTCCGTGTCATGGCACTCTCAAAAGATATTTTATCTGCCAAAAGCCTACTCTGAAACACAGCAGCCGAAACAGAAAACAGGAAGTGAGAACAAGGGAAGTTCCAGATGGCACAAAGGCAACACAATGGGTGAGATTTTCACCCTGACACTGGTTCCTTTATGCTGCATAAGAGCAGCACATAAAGGAGCTCTAAAAGCCAATTTCTAGCAGGAGGAGGATTCCCCTGGTGCAGCTGCTGAAGAAGACAAACTTAAGGCTATCCTCTGAGAACTCCATCAAGTCCTGGCAAAGATAGCATGCTCAGGCTGGGAAAAGTGTGCCAGAGGCAGGGCCATAGCATGTGGAGGTTCAGATAGCATGCCTGATACATGAGGAATGAGTGCTGTGGTCCATTGGGCAACCCAGGGAGGCTGCTGAAACTTAGAGGGACAATGTCTGCAACTAGGGGCCTGCATAACAAAAACCTTTTCTTTCAAAACGTTTTACAAAATATTGCTACATGCCAAGCAGATTTTCTACTGTCCGTCTCTTAGCTGCAAATTTCAGAGCATGATTAATATTCCCAATATGTTTTCCTTTTTGAAATCTTAGATTTTTTTAAAAAAGAAAATGAATTAAGACAAGATGATCTCATTCCAAGTGGACCCCTGTGCAGAGCCTCACTGAAGTCAATGGAGGTCTGCCCACATGAAGCTCATAGCAGGAAGGGGACTTAAATTTGCTTTTTCAATTTTCTCCTTATGACACATGGCATGAAGTGTAATTTAATCTGAGCCACTTGTGTAAGATTGCTTTCTTTACTAAAAGCAGGAAAGAATCCTGTGGCACCTTATAGACTAACAGACGTTTTGGAGCATGAGCTTTCGTGGGTGAATACTATAAGGTGCCACAGGATTCTTTGCTGCTTTTACAGATCCAGACTAACATAGCCATGTTACTGATGGATACTTTCCCTCTGATACTTTCTTTACTAAAAAGCAAATCACTACAATGCTTATAGGGACAAACTTGCTGGTTTACAATGTTGAACAGAATCCATAAATGACTATGTTAAAGATGCAGTTTTTTTTAAGTTGGAAAACTGGGGGGCATGAATTGTTCCAGAGGTATTCGTGAAAGCTGTGACAAGACGAGCATTGACAAAGGGTTCACAGAAGAATAAATATAAACAAAATCCATATTACTACAGACACAGCCAGAAGCTTTGGCTAACTCTGTATTTGAAAGGCTAATATTTAAAGAAGTTAGGGGAAGTTAGCTCAATAAAAACAGCTGGAGAAAGTTAGTGGTTTCTGTCCATAGTGTCTTTTATTTATTTATTTTGGAAAGGTACCCTTCTTACTATAGTTACTTCATTCAATTAAATGTTAGTTAAATAACAAGCTTTGAAATAACTATTAAACAGCCCTTTTAAAATGTATTTTTAAAAATTGTTTTGTGATAAAGTGGCCTTCCAATGTAGGCATTATGGACGGAGATTAGCATCTCATAGGGCATTGAAGGCACTAAGCTCCAGTTGCTTGTAAATCAAAATAACGGACAGATGCACATAAATCTCAGTGCTAATGAGAATTATACGTTTATGTGGTTGGAAACATTCAGATCTCTAGCATAAAAAAGAGACCCCATGTCAAAAGTAAGACTAGAGCTTGATTTTTATATATCCATTAAACTGGACTAAATCTCCTTGATTTCACTGCTGAAGGATGGTAGATAAGATTAAAAAAAAAAATTGAATCTCTGCATCTAAAGTATAAACTTCCCACTACTGCTCTCTCAAACCCCCTACTCATCTCTGAATAGAGATTAGCCTTTAGAGGAAACAGTTGTATCTAACCACGTATTTGTTTTTAAGAGAAGCACACAACAGTTCATGTATATATTTGAACTCTTCCTGTCCTTTTCTTTCCCTAAGGCATATCACAAAGAAAGCAGTCCATTCATTATACCAACATTCTAGGTCAAGATTACCTGCAGCATGCTAGTTTCACAAGGTGAGGTAGTCATTTATCATAACATAGAGGGTGCACAATATGCAAAAAAATTATTTTAAAGTGTCTGTTATAGAAAGGGTTTATTTTGAAATGTGGGTCAAATACAGCAGAACCGCTCTAATCTGTATTTTGCTAATCTGTATAATTCATCATCTTCACAAAAATGAGGCACTGTCCCCATTTTGCTGCAAACGTTTAAGAGGAGTGCCAATTTAGTGGTGTTTCTAACACTAATTTTATAATATATGCTTAATATTTATTAGCACATTATGAAATAGCAAATTAAGACTAAAAGCTACAATTAGAACAGTAAGTGAACAACATAATTTGTTATTCTTTGGTTTGATTTTTCAAGCTGTACAACACTCTGAACTCCAGCTCATGTCAGAATTGCAGGACACTTAGTACCATGCACAACTAGAGTCCTTTTAAACATTAATTGGGAAAATTCAGTCACTCACATTCATAATGTGTCTCCCAGTCACTAGCAATATTCTAGCATATGTTAATTTTTAAAATGTATGTTACTTTTCTCCTCATTGTGAAGATAGTCCTAGAAAATTTTATTCCTGTATCCTTCAAAATGTAAGAAATTCAAGTACTGGTAGCTAAATGGAAAGAAATTTTAAAAAATGCAAAAGATTATTTGAGTCCAGCCTTCAGAGAAAATCATTCCTTATATTTCTTAAATTACATTTTGTCTTTGAGAGAACTGTTAACACAAAAGTAGTATGATTAGAAATGAACACTTTTCCAGCCACAGCTATGGCCCATCAACAAGATGTAGCCAATAATTTCTTGCCAGACATTCACTGGAACTCTGCAACTACAATCTTAAAGTGGTTAACTGCTTCAACACTGAAAGTAAAGCTGTTTAATGCAATGTATTTTTGGCCCGCTGATCCTCATTCTGAAGAAGAGAACATCAGAATGAATGTTCACATGATCTTGGTTTATTTACATCAGATATTTTAATGGCATCCTCAGTACCACTCCTACTATCCACTCTTCCCTGCTGAGATCATAAGTAGTAATCCCAACAGGGCAAAAGCAGAACTTGTTGCTGAAAACAAGCTGCTGTAGTTTCAAAGAGCTACAATTCAAGGAAATCCTCAATGTGAGTGCGATGAGAGGGGGCAGTCAGGAGAACCCAGAAATGTCTCCCAGCCTAAAATGGGAGGAGCAAACAGAACCACCTTCATCCTCCTTCTTCCCCCAAAATAAATATGCCTACTAATGTGGTCAGTATATCAATGATACAGGCAACATAAATAAGCAGTTTAGAATATCCTAGGGCTTGTCTGAACAAACATCAACTAGCTGAGAAATTTCAGAATTATGAATTCTTCAAGAACATTATCTTTGATTGCATCATGAAATGAAGCCTTTCTGGTATAACTGCTAGCACTGAATGTATATGAAGAATAAGTTTGTTCCACCTCACTGTACTCTAGACTTAGAACTGCAGGAATCTATTTAAAATAAAGCCTTTTATCTGAAGCAATCTCCACTTAGATCTGATACATTTTCCCACTAAGAACTATTAGCCTAAAAAAGGTAATAGATTCTCTCTCATTGCAGTTCATTTTATTCTTCTAGAAACTAAAATCTAAAATTTTTCGAAATGAAACTTTTATTAAATTAGTTTAACATTTAGGGAGAATCCAAAATATTTCTTTTTTAAAGTTCATGAAAACATGAGATTTTAAGGAAATCAAGTCCTCTCAAGTTAAATCTTAATTGCAAAAAAACTAAGGTTTTGTATCCATTCACTGTAGTCAGTTATTTACAACATGACCTACGCTACTGAACACAGATGAAGTCAGAAGTTCAATAGCAAGGTTAACACGAAGATTAAGGTGCAGATGTGCTTCTGTGTACTCATTCAGAGTATGTAGAAGTAAAGGGAAATCATGCCTCACCAATCTATTAGGATTCTTTGAGGGGGGTCAACAAACCTGGACAAGGGTGATCCAGTGGGTACAGTGTATTTGGACTTTCAGAAAGCCTTTGATAAAGTCCTTCACCAAAGAATCTTAAGCAAAGTAAGCACTCATGGGATAAGAGGTCCTCTCATGGATCAATAACTGGTTAAAAAGATAGGAAACAAAGGGCAGGAATACATGGTCAGTTTTCAGAATGGAGAGAAGTAAACAGCGGTGTCCCCAATTAATCTGTACTGAGACCAGTACTATTCAACATATTCATAAATGATCTGGAAAAAGGGGTAAACAGTGAGATGGTAAAATTTGCAGACGATACAAAATTACTCAAGATAAAAGCAGCAGAGAATCCTGTGGCACCTTATAGACTAACAGATGTTTTGGAGCATGAGCTTTCACGGGTGAATACCCACTTCGTCAGATGCATCTGACGTCTGTTAGTCTATAAGGTGCCACAGGATTCTCTGCTGCTTTTACAGATCCAGACTAACACGGCTACCCCTCTGATACTTACTCAAGATAGTTAAGTCCAAAGCAGACTGTGAAGAGTTACAAAGAGATTGCACAAAATTGAGTGACTAGGCAACAAAATGGCACATGAAATTCAGTGTTGGTAAATACAAAGTAATACACATCAGAAAACATAATGCCAACTATACATAAAAAATGATGGGATGAGTTGTTACCACTCAAGAAAGATCTTGAAGTCACTGTGAATAGTTCTCTAAACACATCTGCTCAATGTGCTGCAGCAGTCAAAAAGGCTAACAGAATGTTAGGAATTATTAGGAAAGGGATAGAGAGTAAGACAGAAAATATCATAAGGCCACTATATAAATCCGTGGTACTCTCACACCTTGAATATTGTGTGCAGCTCTGGTTGCCCCATCTCAAAAAAGATGCATTAGAATTGAAAAAGGTATAGAGAAGAGAAATACAAACAATTAACAGCTTCCATATGAGGAGAGATTAAAAAGACTGGGACTTTTCAGCTTGGAAAAGAGAGGATTATGGGGGCACACGATAGAGGTCTATAAAATCATGAATGGTGTGAAGAAAGTGAATAAGGAAGCGTTATTTACTCCAACTCATAACACAAGAACCAGGGATCATCCAATTAAATTAACAGGCAGTAGGTTTAAAACAAACATAAGGAAGTACTTCTTCACACAATGCACAGTCAACCTGTGGAACTCATTGCCAGGGATGTTGTGAAGGTCAAAACTATAAACAAGGTTCAAAAAAGAATTAGTTAAATTCATAGGAGATAAGTGCATAAATGGCTATTAGCCAAGATGGTCAGAGATGCAACCCCCATGTTCTGGGTGTCCCTAGCCTCTGACTGCCAGATGATGGGATTAGACAACAGCAGATGGATCACTTGACAACTGCATGTTCTGTTTATTCCCTCTGAAGAACCTGGCACTGACCACTGTTGGAAGACAGGATATTGGGGGCTAGATGGACCACTGTGTCTGACCCAGTATGGCAATTCTTATGAAATAACAACTTTGGTACAAAATCTGTAGAAAGTTACCCAGTAAGCAGCTGTTCTCAATAAATATCTTTTTTTATAGCACTACTATAATTGTGGTTAAAGAGGCTTTTGTATTTCAGCACTGTTTTTTAGGCAGTTTTAACTTTCAGAAAACGTTTCCTTTGGAATGATGTTCTCTGTAACTGTTTTCTGCACAGATGGTAAATGTCAGTAACTACTTTTAACAGCTGCTGCAGGAAGTAAATAGGGTGACCAGATACCTCATTTTTAAAGGACAGTCTCGTTTTTGGGGACTTTTTCTTATATAGGCACCTATTAACCCCCTACCCCCGGTCCTGTTTTTTCACAGTTGCTATCTGGTCACCCTAGAAGTAAAGCTCTTTCCACCTGGCCTCTTCTGACTGTGACCACAGAGCATCAAAAGCACATGGAAGCCTCGTCCTTGTCTGGTTACACTGGAGCTGACTCTCTTTCTTCTTTTAATGCAGTCATATCATTTGTTTTATTTTCATTGGTCTTATCCTATGAGAATCTGGAAGAGATTTCAAGAAAGTGAAAGGGGGAAAACTTTGATACACTTGCTGCACCAGTTTTCTTTGACTGTAAGTCACTAGTCGTGTATTCACAATATTCCCTCTTTCCTTGTTTATGTTTGAGGGCAGATTTTCCGGTGGACCCCAACATAAGATATTCCTAGTGTCTATGGGAAATTTTTCTCCTTTATATACATTTTTGTGCTTCCAAAGACTTTGCTCTCTCACCCCACTAAGTTTCTTTCAAGAAATCAAAAAGTCAAGGAGGGAGGAGCAATAGAAAAATTCATGTTAGCTAACAATCACAACACCGAAAGAAACTGATGATGAAAGACATTTTTTGTGCTTTCCCATTTCTCTCCATGGCCTGTGCTAGACATTTCTGCTTTTGAAACAGTCCAATCTGTTGATCAGAGACCTACACTCTAAAACTGAAAGAACTGTTACCTTCACTAGAAACAATTCAGCAGCTATTCCAACCACACATTCTATAGCTGATTTGATTAAAATTGATCTAATTTTGATTCAATCAAAAAGTGTACATCTATACTGCAGCTGTGAGACATCGCAGCTTGCCCATGCTAGCTGACTCAGACTTGCAGGGTTCAGGCTAAGGAGTTGTTTAATTGTTGTGTAGACATTTGGGCTCAGGTTGCAGCCTGAGCTTTGGGACCCTCCCACCTCACAGGCTCCTAGACCCCAGCCCAAACATCTACACCGCAATTAAGCAACCCCTTAGCCTGAACTCCACAGCCAGCACAGGCCTACTGCAGGTTTTTAAATGGAGTGTAGACATACCTTAAAAAAAATTAATGATGTACAGGAACAAAATGGGAGTACTAAATATCTACCAGAAGTTTTATTTGAAGATAATGCTTTTGTACATTGGAAACTCAAGTTTATGAAAAGCTTTACCTACAATTCTTATCAATAGATTCTGTCATCTGATAACTCTGGAAGCGGAAGAAATGTTATTATGGCTATGGGAACAATAGCTTTAAATTTCATACGTTTTTTATATTTAAATTTGAAAAAAATGTTACATAGCAGATTTTTAAAATTAAATTAAATACTTTTGTGCTAAATATGATCAGGACCACATTTATCAGGCACAACTTGGGCCCCTCCTGGCAAGAAGTATTTCCATATTTAAACTGTCTGCACTGTGATAAGTCTTACTGAGGACAATAGGACTATTCACAGTATGAGTCATCAAGCATATAGAATTGAGCATTAGTAAGCAGGTATCAAAAGTAACCTTTTTTGTACAGCACTGAACTACTGTTAACCTCTGACTGATTACTCCAAACATTCGATAAGCTACCATGCAATCAAAAACACTATGTGACTCACATGCACATCCATGCATCTGGGTCTGGTTTGCTTCTAAGGCCTGGTCTACACTACGCGTTTAAATCGATTTAAAGAGCGTTAAATCGATTTAACGCTGTACCCGTCCACACTACAACGCCCTTTATATCGATATAAAGGGCTCTTTAAATCGATTTCTGTACTCCACCCCGACGAGAGGAGTAGCGCTAAATTCGATATTAACATATCGGATTACGGTTAGTGTGGACGGAAATCGACGTTATTGGCCTCCGGGCGGTATCCCAGCTCTGGACAGCAATCTGAACTCGAATGCAGCGGGCAGGTAAACAGAAAAGCACCGCGAACTTTTGAATTACATTTCCTGTTTGCCCAGCGTGGAGCTCTGATCAGCACGGGTGGCAATGCAGTCTCAAATCCAAAAAGAGCTCCAGCATGGCATACGGGAGATACTAGATCTGATCGCTGTATGGGGAGACAAATCTGTTATCAGAGCTCCGTTACAAGAACACGAAATGCCAAAGCGTTGAAAAAAATCTCCAGGATACACAGCGCTGCGTGACAAGCGTAATGGGAAGCCAGAGACTCAAATGGACGCTCATGGATGGAGAGGGTACTGAGGACTCCAGCTATCCACAGTCCACAGCAGTCTCTGAAAAGTATTTGCATTCTTGGCTGAGCTCCCAGTGTCTGTAGGTTCAAACACAGTGTCTGGCATGGTTCAGGAACAGCTCCTCAGTTTCTTTCCCCCCCCACCACGTGAAAGAAAAGGGAAAGAAATCATTTTCTTGACTACTTTCAATGTCACCCTATGTGTACTGAATGCTGCTGGTAGACGCGATGCTGCAGCAGTGAAGAGCAGTATCCGCTACTCTCCCCCTCCCCCTCCTGGTGGTAGACGGTGCAATAGGACTAGTAACCGTCCTCATGAATATCTAACATGTTGACATCCAGGCAACATTGCTGGTTACTCCAGTAGATAGGACAGAACGGCTAATAACCAGCTTCATCATAGCAACTGGGGGCTTCAGCCCCCTCCCGTTTCCTGTGTAAAGAAAAGATTCTGTACTGCCTGGACTGTCATAGCAGCAGCATGCTGGCTCCCTCTCCCCCACTATGCTTAATGTCCTGCCTGGACTATCATCACGCAGGGAGGCGCCTCCCCCTCATTTTATGTCACTAAACTCAGTGTTTCTTATTCCTGCATTCTTTATTACTTCATGACACAAATGGGCAGGACACTGCCATGGTATCCCAGGAAGGTTGGGGGAGGAGGAAGCAACGGGTGGGGTTGTTGCAGGGGCACCCCCTGTGAATACTGACACGGAGCAGCCTGTGCTCTTGATACACTGGTCCTCTAATACACTTGCCCCTTATTCTAGGCAGGACTGACTCTATTTTTAGAAACCATAAGGGAGGGATTGACTCAGTCCCAAGTGAGTCAATCCCAATTTGCTTTTGCGTTGCGCCCCGGCCGATTTCAGCCAGGGGCACTCATGATAGCAGCGGACAGTACAGAGGGGGAGAGATAACCATCATCTCATTGCCAGTTTTCTCGGCAGTAGACGGTACAGAACGACCAGTAACCATCTCTGCTATCATTGCAAAAGCAAGTGAATGCTGCTGTGTAGCGCTGGAGTATCGCCTCTCTGTCCGCGCATCCAGTACACATACAGTGCCGGAAAAAAATCCAGGGAAAAACAGCGCGAAAGGATTGTCAGCTGATGTTTTCCGAGGAAGGAGAATGACTGACGACATTTACCCAGAACCACCCGCGACAATAATGATTCAACCCAGAATTCCAAGGGGCGGGGGAGACTGCAGGAACTATGGGATAGCTATGGAAGAGCTACTCACAATGCAACGCTTCAGAAATCGACGTTAGCCTCGGACCATGGACGCACAACGCCGAATTACTGTGCCTAGTGTGGCCACATTAAATCGAATTTATAATATCAGTTTTATAAAACCGATTTTAGCTAATTCGATATTATCCCGTCGTGTAGACGTGGCCTAATACTGCTGAGAATCAGGCCATGAGCAACTGCCCTGAGAAGTTCTGCAGGCTCTAGAAAAAGTTTGACTTTAAAGACTGGCAAATATGCAATTATTATATACTTTTTACAACTACAAAAGTCACAGTCTTACTTGTTTCTTCAATCATTGTACCGGTACTCTGAAGATCATCAAGAACAATAGTTCAGGAAACTCAGAACAAGATTAGAAAAATGTTAAATAGAAAATTTGTTTTTCCAAGCTTCTCTGAACCACCTTTACCTACATTTTAAAATCTCAAAAAAATTACTTAACCTAGATTTTTATCATTCCCTCCCCTCTTGGTGACTAACAAGCCATTGTCTGTTTGCTTGGAGGCAGGTATTATGTGTCCTACTTAAAACAATTACTACAGAACAGCCCTACCAAAACGGGCGTACAATCGGGAAGCCTTGACCAAAGAGCAGTGTCTTGTATATGTGTTGACTGGGCGCCACATAGCTGCCTTACAAACATTAGAAATAGGGACATTCTTCAAACAAGCAGCAGAGGTTGCCTGAGCTTTAGGAAAATGAGCTCTAATAAGACTAGGTTGATCTAACATGGCTAACCCCTATCATGTCCTTATACAGTTGGAGACCCACTTAACTAACTTCTGAGAGGATATTGCCTGACCCTTAACCCTATCAGCAAAGGCCACAAATAGTTTAGATGTGTCCTGAATGATTCTGTCTTGTTGAAGTAGTATGACAATGCTCCGACTCCATCAAATTTGTCAGGTTTAGCTTCCCCCAGGGTTAAGTGAATCTTGGGGGAAGAAAACTAGGAGATGAATAACTTGTTTCATACTGAATTCTGACAAAACTTTGGGCAAGAACTTGGTCTGGGAGTGACCTGTTCTTACAAAACACTGTGTAAGGGGGACCCACCGTGAGGGTCTGAAATCTCCCTTACCCTTCAAACTGATATAATGACTACTAAGTAGGTAGTCTTCATCGATAAGTGATAAAAGCAACAAGTTGCTAAGGGTTCAAAGGAGGTCCCAAGAGCGAGGAGGCTCCCAAACTGGGAGTAAAATATGAAAGAGGCACATATGCAATCTAAACACTGCACAGTTAGAAAACACTGTATGGTCTGGATAGGAAGTTGATGTATAGATATTGCTGACAGAGGAACCCTTATGGAACCAACAAGAAGTCCAGACTGTTTCAGGGCTTGAGACTACCCTGGTATTATTGAAATGGGTATTGTTGACAGAGACAGCTGGTGCAGAGATACCTAAATAGAAAAGCTCTTCACATAGCTTAATATCTCGCCCTGCTTGTGGCTTTCCTGCTTTTGGAGAAGAACATGCTGCCCTTTAGCTCAACACTCTTCTTTCTTCTGAAACTTTAGGTCAAGTGCTGTAGCTATGTTTAGAAATCTCACATTGATACCTGCTTTGCTTTTTGTCAAACCTGCAGCAAAAATGTTCTTTAATGAACTACATGCTGAGTCATCATCCAAGATTACTATAACATGAAATATATGGTAAAATGCAGATAAAATAGAGCCGAAGACATACAGTTCTCCCCACAGGAGTTCAGCCACAAATTTAATTTAACATATCTGACATATAAATCCCTTGCAATGCTAGCTACAAAAGTCACATGGGAATGCCTGTTCTCACTTTCTGATGTCACTGTAAACAAGAAGTGGTCAGCATTATCTCCTGTAAAAATGTAAACCAACTTGTTTGTCTTAACAATTGGCTGAACAAGAAGTAGGACTGAGTGGCGCTAAAGTGTGTTTTTTTGTTTGTTTGTTTTCTGGGGGGGGGTTGGAGTGCAGTTATGTAACAAAAAAAAAAAATCTATATTTGTAAGTTCCACTTTCACGATAAAGAGAGTACTCCATAGAACTTGTGTGAGGTGAACTGAAAAATACTGTCTCTTTTGTTTATTTTTTTACAGTGCAAATATTTGTAATAAAAATAATATAAAGTGAGCAGTGTAAACTTTGTATTCTGTGTTGTATTTGAAATCAATATATTTGAAAATGTAGAAAAACATCCAAAAATATTTAATAAATTTCCATTGGTATTCCATTGTTTAACAGTGCAATTAATCATGATTAATTTTTTTAATCACGATAAAAAATTGTTAGTGAATTGTGTGAGTTAACTGTGATTAATCAACAGCCCTAGTAAAAACTTAGTAAAAAAATATTGTAAGCCAACAGGCAAATTAAAAGTTAACTACCTAATCACTAACGCTAATCACAACAGAGTCACAGAGAAGCAGACACTGAAAGACTTTCGTCTCGCTGTCACTGGTGATAAGAGGGAACTGAGGGACATTTGGGCCCACTCTGCCCTTTATGCCCTCAAGTGTAAAGTCATGAGGACATCTAGGAACAACCCCAATGGATACTTATGGCCAAAATAATCTGATCTTGCGAGCATAGCACGCATGTTCACCAAGAGTGGAATCCATGAGGAAAATCTTTCGAAGAAAGAAAGAAGAAGAACCACCAAGGGATTCCAGGGGCCAACGCTATATTGCTGGAGTGAAATTATGAATGACCATTGATCTTTATGAAAATATCAATAGCAGACTTCTGACACTGCTAGAGACAGTCTGCAGAAGGTGACTTCTTGGTTAGACAAAGACGCTAATTTTAAACCACATGGGTCAGGCAGGTATCTGCCTGGGTGTCCTGTGCCTGGGTGTCTTGATGAAACTCAGTTATAGACAGTTACATGTTACCCCCTTGAATTCCCCTGCTGCTTGAGAAACCCTGTGAAACAATACCAATATTTATGCAGTCATTCCACCTCTCTCTTCTCTATTATGTGTGTTTATAGAAATGTCTGTTCTATGGTTGTGATGGAGGAAATACAGCTGTTAACAGATATGAAATGGTTTGCTGATTGTTCATATGTCTTCACTTCACCGTTGGCAGTAGGAGAATCTATCACCTGAAGAAAGAGAATCAAGTATTTGATTAGGATGTTCGTGAAGAGGTATCATTAACCAGATAACTATTTCCTTCCTTGTCTTCCTGTATATTTGCATTTTACAATAAACTTCATGACACAGCATCACAGCTCTAATAAGCTATTCCAAACAATGGATGCTGAGTGCATAGTTCAGGAACAACTTTCTGGGAAACACTCCAAGGACACACAAGATGCTCTTGTTCCTGTGGAGATGAACTTGACTAAAATGAGGAACTGGAATGACCAGAACAAGCAGAAGAGTTCTATTTAAAGTAGAGTCCATGTGGGATTTTTTGTTTTGCTTCTTTTAAAAAACACTAGTTTGTGGTGCTAGTCTTCCCTTTGTAATAGGGATGAAATTAACATCCCAACACCTACAATTGCTTCTACAAGTGCCAATTCTGTGTATCTTTAGACATTAATATTCATAAAAAGACATCTGCTTCATGATATAGAACATCAATATTTATTACTTTCATAGGATTTTGGAGACTGATTGTTCCCTGTTAAACACACTACACTTGGATTGCAAGTCCCATGTCCGGCTTCCTGTAAGTTTTTGGGCAAGTCTGTTAGACACTATCTCAGCTTCCATTTTTCAGGATGGGGACAATGAGAGTATAGATACCTAGAACAGCCCCTCTCAGGATCTATAAAACTATGCACTGAGTAATAACACATGGTGCCAACTATGGATTTGGGAAGATGTGCCCCTCCCCTGGCCGCAGCAGATCCCCAAGTGGGTTCCCTGAGCGTCTGTGTGGCACAAAGAAGGCTGCTGCGTGGCCAGGCAGCTTACAGGGAACTTAGGTGTAAACCAGTCCTAACACAATAGGAAGCATTTACAAGCTTCCTAAAATACTTATCGTTGTTTTATTTTAAGTTGACACATTTCACTTATGTCAGACTAAAGCACTACAAGTATGTTAGGGATTGCTATTTTATTAAGTTTGTATTGTGGTAATGTTATTAGTAAAAAATGCCCTCAAAATTAAAATCCTTGTATTTTCTTATATGGCAGAATGTCCTGAAGTAATCCCTATGGCTCACTATTCTGTCCAGCTTGAGTCTATTAAATATCATTCCACAAAATAATTCACTGCATTAGCTATATTTTCAGAGTTTGGCAATCTTGTTTCCTACTACCATTAATGCACATGGATACCAGCATTCAAGTGACACCAGGAAAAATAAACTGATCCAAGAGAAACAAACTTGATCAGGCATTAAGCCTGGAGACTCCCTGAGGAAGTAGACTGTGCCAGATGTGGCTCAAAGAGAACAACCCAGCCAATCCCAAAATGGGCAACACATCAGGGAGGGAGAGTGATTCATGAGTTTGTTGTTCAAGTTAAATTTGATATATTTACATAGTGAATTTGCATGTGATGCACCTATTAATAAAGCATTATGATATTTACCCATTTAGTTATCATGCATTAGAATACCCATAGCCTCCTTAGTAATGCTACTCTGTAGTCAACGCTTTATTCTTTAGTTGTGTATCTGATTAGCACTTACTATGCAAACGACTTTATAACTATTTATTGACTCTCTTTCATTGATTTTAACCCACTTCTGCAATTCAAGATCACAGTATATTTTAAACCTATCCTCCAAGGTATTTGTATATATCTCCCAGACCGATAAAATGTGCGAATTGATTGGTCACCACACACACTATCCTGCAAATCATTAGAGAAAACATTCAGCATTATTGAGTACAGAAGAGTTTCAGGGACCACACAAATAACTATCAATAATGTCTAATTTGTTTTTAATCAGGTGAGTATTTATGAGTAGCGTCATGCACAGTATCCATATTTTTCTAGTTTTCATAGAAAAAGTACAGAGTGGAACTATATCAAACTCCTTGCTGAAGTCCAGGCAGAATACCAAATTCACTACCATAAAATTAATAGTAGGCAACAAAAGTTTGTTGAAAACAAAAAAAGACAAACTAATATATCTACTATTTGTGCACTAGATTTCTTGTTTCCTTTTAAGCTGCTTTATTAATTTTCCAGCAATTTACCCAATACTGCAATAAATCCCCCATATGCACTTCCCACTCCTGTTTATAGAAAAGGTATAGGGATTTCTCATTTCCATGCTCCTGAACCATACTTGTTTTCAATTGCTACTTAAAAATAGTTTTCAGTGGTTCTAATGTTTCAATTTGTTCCTTCAGTACTCAGGTTCAATTCCATCTGATCTTACTGATTTCAAGATACTGATGTTACATAGTTTCTTTAACCAGTTCCTGTCTCATTTTGCCTTATGCCTTTTTTTAAGAATTTAATATTATCTTCTCTTAGTAAAGATTGACACAAAGCACAGGAAATTATTTCAGTTCCTCCTCCCAATTGTCAGGCTTCAACTGCAGTACATTTTTGGCTTTTTCATTTTTAAAAAGATTGCTCCTAAGATTTCAGAAGGAGACAGCTGGAGAAATGGTCTGAAGTAAACAGGATGAAATTCAATAAGGACAAATGCAAAGTACTCCATTTAGGAAGGAACAATCAGTTGCACACATACATAATGGGAAATGACCACCTAGAAAGGAGTATTGTGAAAAGGGATCTGGGGGTAATAGTGGACCACAAGCTAAATATAAGTCAATGGAGTAACGCTGTTGCAAAAAGATCAAACATCACACTGGGATGTATCATCAGGAGTATTGTAAGCAAGACACGAGAAGTAATTCTGCTCTACTCTGTGCTGATTAGGCCTCAAATGGAGTATTGTGTCCAGTTCTGGGTGCCACATTTCAGGAAGGATGTGGACAAACTGGAGAGAGTCCAGAGAAGAGCAACAAAAAAAGATTAAAGATCTAGAAAACATGGCCTATGAGGGAAGACTGGAAAAACTGGGATTGTTTAGTCTGGAAAAGTGAAGACGGGGGTGGGGGGTAGCGGAGGGATGACATGATAACAGTTTTCAGGTACGTAAAAGGTTGTTATAAGGAGGAGGAAGAAAAATTGTTGTTCTTAAGCTCTGAGGATAGGACAAGAAGCAATGGGCTTAAATTGCAGCAAGGCAGGTTTAGGTTGGACATCAGGAAGTTTTCCTGTCAGGGTGGGTAAGCACTGGAATAAATTGCCTAGAGAGGTTGTGGAATCCCCTTCATTGGAGATTTTCAAGAGCAGGTTAGACGAACACCTGTCAAGGATGGTCTAGATAATACTTAGTCCTGCCTTGAGTGCAGGGGACTGGACTAGATGACCTCTCAAGGTCCCTTCCAGTCCAATGATTCTATGATTCCCAATTCAGGAAAGCATCTCTGTTCAGGACAGCACTAAAGCACAAGTTTGTGCTTAATTTACATCGTAAGTGCTTTTCTGAATTGACAACATAGTGTTTTAATCACTTTCAAAAACATTTGCCCATCACTACACCATATAACATCCTCCCACCAAAGTGGGTGGCAGCATTCCAAGCCATTAGACACTTCCTCTGTTATCCACTGTCTATTGTGCAGTAACTGTACTGCACGGGAATTATGTTTTCAAGATAGCAACAGTAAAGGAGGAAGTCTAAGTTTCAGCTTTGTTCTTTCACAAAGCTATTTTATCTGCATAATATTTCAACTGACCATCTGTAAGGGTTTGTTATCATTTTCAATAAAAACACTATTTGAGACTTTTATTACTGATACATTTTAGTGTTGCTTAACTGTGACATGATACATATTTATGTTCCCTTGGACTAAGAATAACATTTTGAAAAGAATAAGTATCAAGCTTTTTATTTCTTTTAAAAACACTTAAGAGCATCAAAACGTTTTTTGTTTGTTTGCTCCCACTTAAATTGCATTTTAAAAAGCTAAGCTTTGCCTTATTTATTTTGTTCCCTTTCTTAATTAGAGCCTTGCCACAACTGCAGTCAGTGGAAGTGTTCAAACTGAATCGCTTTTAGTATGAAAGAAAGGAATCTACCAGGATAGCCCTTGTATTTTCTGGAATTTGTTCCCTCCCACTTGGCCAGATTCAATAGGCTTTGATTTAGTAACTTTCTGGGCATAATGCAAAAGCCATTTGTTTGACAGGGTTTTGAGGGGAGGATAAGGGGACATTCCTGGGTGTCATTTGAGTGAAGAAAGGCTTTTCTTGAGTTTTTCATTTTTACCATCTGCTGGCTGAGGCAAATTACCATCGTCATTTAAATACCCAAGGCTGATGGAGTTAATTTATTTGTATGTATGTATGCTGGTGGGTGGTTACTGTAAGTTTAATTGTAAGGTTTGCAGAACTTTGTCTTTTTCTTGATTTGACATGGAAAAAAGGTCATGTAAAGGAATCCTTTGATATTTTCTAGATTTTATAAAATGACAACTTGTTCAATACTCTTAAGGATTGTGTGCTGAATCCAAAGCTTTTCTATCAAAAAGTGAAATGCTGGGCCTATTGAAGTCAAAGGCAAAACTCTTATTGACATCAATGGAGTCAGGATTTCATCCAAAAAATTTTAGGGGTATATTTTGGTTTATTATAATATTGGGGAGGGGGAGGGATATTGTAACAATATTCCTCAAAAACAAAACCTGTTGATAAAAGCGTTTTAGTATTCATGATCCAATATATGTCACACTAAAAAGGTTCAGTTAACCTAGAGATGTTAAATATAAACATTTTCAATATTTTGTCCATTGCAACTTTTTTTGTGCAGAGTGCTTTATTATAATATATGAATTTATTATTAGTGTCTAGATTTTATTGTCTGTGAGGCCGGTGACACAATTGTAATAACAGTTCAAAGAGAATTACAAAGTCATCCAATTTTCTTCTTGGGGGAATAAAGTATCTTCTCCCAGAGCAGGAGCTCTTATACTCATAGATGTTGGAACTAGGAGTGCTAGGGGTGCTGCCACATCCCCTGGCTTGAAGTAGTAACAACAATCCAAATACATGGATCCGGCCTTCAGCACTGCTATAAAAATTGTTCAGCACTATTGCTCATACTTATTGTAATGTATATCCCATCTTAACAGAATGGCTCATGAACCGCCTTGGCTTCAATCCCGGATTGTGAATGGGAATAGCAATAGTCTGCACAATCATAACATCCATCTGGTAACCACAACAATATCAGGAGATATTCCATCCATATTTAGCTGTCTTTTAATTAGTTTAGTTTCTGGGAAAGTATAAATTAATTTTCCACCTAACTGAAGAACATTGCTCCTGTGAGAAAATCTGGAGTCTGCAGAATTATTGGTGCACTAGGGTTTGGTTTGTACATAAATTTTTGTGTGGTGCAACTTAGAACTAGAGTTATGTTATGTTCTTATGTTTGAGTTTTGAAATTTAGTCTTAAAATAATTATTAAATATAGTTTTGAAAACACAGCTTGATTAATTTAAAGTCACAGCACCAAGGAAATTCTAAATGAAAGGCACACTGCCATCCTTAGTATAGAATATCAAGGCAAGGTACTCGCCACATACAATATAAAGCAACATATACATTTAAGAATCCTGCCATTCCTAAGGACAACATATAGAAGATAAATATGGACAGCAACAGGATGAGTTGATTTTTTTTGTTTTAGTAGTTTAATGTTAGACATTAACACACATTTATAATTAAATATATTCTACATCTAAATATATTATTGTCTGCAAACCAGCAGCTTAGACACAAAATGAGATTTACACACATAGTCCCCTACTCCCCAGCCAGATACTTTGTGTGCAACACACACAACACTGTCGCAGAAAGTAATTATAGTTCCCATTCAGCAGCTTTACTACGAAACTGAAATGATGCCTCCTGATGACCAACTCAGTAAGTCAAATTAAGCTTGTCTCAACTAAAAATTTCTCTACAAAAGAATATAAAGAAGTGTTTAGCACCCACTTAGCAAATACTAGCTGACACTGTAAAACTCCAGCAAAGTCAAGTCTTTTCATCAAAGCAGTAAGTGTGTTACCCCCACCATTCCCAACAGCAGTACTGAGTTAGTTCATTTACAATGGTGTGGGACCAGAATTTTTAATCAAATTTTATTAGCAGTACTACTGTGGCGTAAAGATACTGAAGAGGAATGCAAGTTTTATTGAATTCTCCCAGGTGCAACTTATGCTGCCACTTCATTTTCTAGGGCATCTGATTTATTTTACAGCAATAGTTTGTTGAGGTAATAAAGCATGCAACAGTGATACCATGAGTCAGAGCTCCTTTGCTTGTAGTCAAATTGTTTGGCAGCATGACAGGAGAAGTAATGTGCCTGGCAGAAGTATCAGTAAATGTTCTGGCTTTCAAGGACTACTGAATAAACTGTGTCCAGAAAACATGACTTTTCTCTTTTCAGGTTGCTTGCAGTTTTCTCTTGCTTGATTAAAAGCACAGCTTTATTGATCCAGACACTTACCTTTCCACTTACCTTTCCAAGAAAGCGTGTCTGTTCATGGATGAACACAGTCCAGATACACATACAATTTGAGCACTATTTAAAATTTCTTAAAAGTAGGAAGAAAACTACCAGCTCAGAATTTAGAATTTAGTGAATTAGGAAAACCCATTTTAAGTTAACATTTTAAATACTTTTAAATTTACACCCATATCATAAAAAGAAATCTAGTAACTGTCACTTGCATTCAATCAAGTATGACTACAGGATATTATACCGCATTTCTGGATATTTACCTGCAGTATTATGAAGAAAACTATCCCGGGGATTTCTGGGCTCGAATGATATCAATTTAAGGTTAAGAAAGAGAGGAAACACTTAACAGATTTAGAATCTTTTCTCCTCTGCAAGAAGATACAACAACGAAAATTCATTCCAGCCACATGACCAAAAAAGGAATTGTTGAAATGGGTTCCTGTCTGCATCCTGTATCACTTGCCAGACCGGTATTGCCCTGGCCTCTTCTTTTGTCATTCAGTATTGGACCCATTCTACAACAATATGCATTACCTCACCTTTTGGGGGC
>NC_133771.1:33189015-33200642 GCF_003597395.2 Chelonoidis abingdonii | reverse complement strand
GTGTGTGTGTGTCTGCAGTTTGCCTCGTGACCCATACTCCCCTTGCATCTCTTACCTATATAGTCTGTTGCCACGTGCAGCCTGGTAAATAACAGGCCTGCATTTCCTTTCGCCCCTGCGAATACGTGGCAATCTACAGGAATGTGTCAATAACAAATATAAAATAGTGATATAGGACACTTAAAATATAAGCGCTGGGAACAAAGATGACAAATTTAACAAGAATGCTTAGAAAAACAGATGAAATGATTGCCAAATTAAAGAAAGTTTCAACCAATAAGGATTTCTTAAATATTTTTTTTTAGCAAATGAAAGAAAATATCTAATTAACCATTCAAAATTGAGAGCAGAGTGATTTTATACCGGTAGATAAGGAAATCAAGTTGTTCCACTACTTTATTCCTGTCATTATGGAGAAATGGGGTAGATATCAAAGTCAGTTATCACTCTTGTGAAATTGAACTAAGTGCTACAGATAACAAATGGTTATAAAAAGGCTACATGCATTTAATTTAAACAGCGTGATGCTGTGGCCAAAAGAGCTAATGTGATCCTGGGATGAATAAACACAGGAATCTCAAGACGTTATTTCATCTCTATTTGACACTGGTGAGACTACTTCTGGAATACTGTGTCCAATTTTGGAGTCCACAATTCAAGAAAGATGTTGATAAACTGGAGAGGGTTCAGAGAAGAGCCATGAGACTGATTAAAGGATTAAAAAACATCCCTTACAGTGACAGACTCAAAGAACTTCATCTATTTAGCTTAACAAAAAGAATGAGAATACAGGGTGTCCTGGTCACAGGCTGCAAGCATCTACATGGGGAACAGATTTTTAATGGGCTCTTGCAACTAGCAGAGAGAGATATTACATGATCCAATGGCTAGAAATTGAAACAAGACAAATTCAGACTGAAAAGAGGGCATAAATTTAACGGTGAGAGAGTAATTAACAATTGGAACAAATTTACCAAGGGTCACGGTGGACTCTCCATCACTAACAATGTTTAAATCAAAATAGGATGTTCTTCTAAAAGATCTGCTCTAGGAATTATTTTAGGGAAGTTCTATGGCCTGCGGTTATACAGGAGGTCAGACTAGATGATCACTTCTGGCCTTGGAATCTGTGAATCTAGGCAAAGGACCAAGTCCAATTGTGGTAAAATGAGGCCCTGAGGCCCGAGCTAAAGTAATGGTCAAGACTTTGCTAACATAAAAGTTAAGCGCTCACAGAAGTTGGCAAGAAGAAGGCTGCTAATTGGACACATACACATATTTAAAGGGTATCAAGCACTAACAGGATAAACATGGGCCAAGATGGCACCAGAACAGTCCAGTACGAACACATTCCACAGAGATAATAAGGAACAGGCTGACCCATCGTAAAAGACAGGGTCAAAAGGATAATATGATGGATAGACTTGTTTGTTCAAACCAACATGTACTAAGAGAGAGGCAGCACCCCAACATGCAGACGGGTTGTGCTTCAATACGTCAGCAGTGATATGTAGCTTGTTTGTACCTGTTTATAAGAATGCGCCCCTGAGTGGATGTCTTTGTCTGGCCTAGAGGACAGTGCAGAGTCCCGCCACCGACTGAGCCGGTCCATTGTCAGGGGGTACAAATTCATAGTATGTCCTGTAGAGTCTGCTGGAAACTATTATTGTCCTTTGTTTGACAATAAACCTGGCCGTGTGCCTTCATACCTTATCGGAGTCTGTGGTCATTGGGGGTTCTCAGGGGGTCTGCTGTGTCAGCTATCTGTGCAGACCCAGGGCAGAACACAGAGGGAACACGCACATGCAGCTGACTGTTATCAACACTGAAAAGAGCAGAGCACCACACAGGTGGCGTCTAACACCACCAATCACCAGAATACATTCAGAAGAGTTAAAGGAAGTGAACAAAGTATCTGAAACCTGTAACAGATATTTTTGATACCTCACCTGTTTCAAGAGAAATTACTGAAGATCATCAGGAAACTACTGCACAGCTACTTATTGGATCATGTGTTTTACTTCATATCAAGACCACCTGTGTATTCACATGATTATTCACATGCACGGCACAGGGGAGCTCTGCCTCTGGATAGGCAGCACTTCCATTCACAAAACTAGGAATAAACAGGGGAGTCTAGTAGAACTACATGATGCAAAAGGTAATAAACATATAGAACAAATCATCAGAGAAGTCAAAACAGTAGGGCATATAAATAAACCCCAGAGACAGATTTATTTCTAAGAGACTAGTAGATTGAAAACAATGAACAAGTAGTAACAGGATCAAAATGAATTTTAGAGGTATGCCTATGGAACAGAAAGATCCTAAAATTTCTTATGCTTTTGAAAGAGAGATTATTTATATAACATAGGAATATGCAGGAAGCTAATGTTTTTACAAGGATTGTATTTACACGGCACCATAGATATGCATCGCACTTTGCAATAAAACATGACGTCTCTATCCTGTTCATCATACAAATCAAGATAGAAATGGCTCAGAGAGATAACAGTCATAGGGGACAACAAGGATGAATTAAGGTCACGAAATAGTTAGCTGTATGCATAATATATGAAACATGCTACTTATTTTAAAATTGGTGAAGGAGTTAACTTGCAAGTGCGTTTTAAGGAGTGATTTGACTGAAACAAGGTGCAAAGGTTTAAAAAAAAAGACTAGACACACTCAGTTCTCCTGTCTTGTAATAACCCACACCCAAATATCCTGAGAGAACCTGATTCAATATAGAAATAAAAACACCTCTGACCACACACCTCTATTGTCAAATACCACCCCACATTGGAATCCATACCAGGTATAATGAAACAACTACAATCCAGACTTGATTGGGACCCCATCCTGAAATAAGTCTTTCCTGAAACCTCCTTTTCTGGCCTTCAAACAACCCCCAACCTCACCAAGCTCAGCTGTGATGCATTGCTAGAAAGGGTTAAAAATCCTGCAAAATAAATAACCCTCAAAAGACACATGGGGATATGTTTGTGTTTTTGTGTATTTACATATGTATGAGTAGGGTCAGACAATGTAATCAACAGTCCCTATCCATGCTGTATTCTGATAATTCAGAGGTCAAAAGAAGATCCTAGCATTTAAATGAATTGTAAACATGGGATATCTCAGTATTCATCTCTCTTTGAAATGTGCTGTCAATAGTGGAGGAAAAAGGAAATGGCCTTATGTTAATTCATTAAGTACTGGTGATAGACCTCCTTCAAAGTCATCCTAATTTCTTTTTCTGTTTCCCTATGTTAAGTTCTCCTCACACCTTCTATGGGTCATCTCAATTATCACTTCAAAGGTTTTTTTCTCCTGCTGACGATAGCTCATCTCAGTTGATTGGACTCTTCCAGTTGGTATGCATACTTCCACCTTTTCATGTTCTCTGTATGTATAAATATCTCCTGTCTGTATATTCCATTCTATGCATCCGAAGAAGTGAGCTGTAGCCCACAAAAGCTTATGCTGAAATAAATTTGTTAGTTTCTAAGGTGCCACAAGTACTCCTGTTCTTTTTGCGGATACAGACTAACACGGCTGCTACTCTGAAACCTAATTTCTTTTGTTCCCCAAGGAAATCTCAATTTGTCAAAAGACATGAAATTGTATAAAAGATCCTTGGGTCCCAATTCTGTCATTTCAGATCTGCTAAGACTTCATCAGGGGATGTTTGAGTTTCAAGACTGAGATCCCAGTTATGCTGGTACGCCCTGAATATGAGATTTGGACATTGGACTATTACCTATGGACTGAATTCTAAAGGAACTCTTTGACCTACAAAGCTCACCATCTCTGCTGTGAATCTGAACCTCAATGAATTGAACTCATCTGTATATATATTGATCTTTTAACCATACTCTCACTCTTTTGGTTTTTTTATTGATCTTTTAACCATACACTCACTCTTTTGTTTTTTAATAACTTTTAGTTTAGTTAATAAGAATTGGCTGTAGCGTGTATTTGGGTAAGATCTGAAACCTTGGTTAATCTGGGAGGTAATGTGTCCAATCCTTTGGATTGGTAGAACTTTTTCTTTTACATGAGGAAATAAGATTTATAAAAATTTTCAGCATACTTGACGTGGGTACCTGGAAGGAGGCCTGAGGCTGGATCACTTTAAGGGAACTGTGTTGTTTGGACTTCTGAGTAACCAGTAAGGTAATAAAGAAGCTGTTTTATGCTGGCTTGGTGAATTTAAGAATTGGAATATCCACCTGCTTTTGGGGGTTTGGCTGTTCACCATTCTTTGCAGTTCACCATAATTAAGTGACCAGAGCTGGCCCCCACTAGGACCCTGGTCACATCAGCATCAGAGGCAAACTCGCCGCAGACCAGGACATATCTACTCAAAGTGGCACCAATCTTGCCAGAAAAACAGATGCAAAACCTACAGATATATCTCCACTGCTACAATGCCCAACACCCCCACACCACACTTTTCAAGAACCCTCATCCTACACATGCCTATCACAACATGGGGTGTACCTCATAAAGTGCACTACATGCCCCAATAGCAACTATTTGGGTAAAGCCAGACAATCATTAGGCTCTCAAATGAACTCCCAAAAGATAACGATAAACAAAAACGCCACATCACGCGTGGGTGAACTTTTCACGAGTGACGTATCAGTCCTCATCCTCAAAGGAAACCTGTACAACACTTGAAAAACACATCTGGGAGCTTAAATTCAAAAAACTTTACCAGACACTAAAATCATGGACTGAATAGAGACACAATTTATGGCTTAATACAACAATCTATAATCCACTAACAACCCCCAAGAGATGCTTCTGCCCCCTTCATTCCTTTCATCCCTGTGACTGGAGCCACTTCAAGCCGCTTCATCTTGAAAGTCCTCTGAAATGTGTGTTAACTACTTATGCTAAACAATCTGTTCCCCCTTGTATTTAGCTGTGATACTTTAAGGGCTTGGATACACTTGCAGCTGTAGAGCACTTTGAGTTAAACCAGTCTTCGGAGAGCACACTACAGAAAGCACTCAAGTCTGTCCATACTGACAGCTGCAAGCGCACTGGTGTGGCCACATTTGCAGCGGCATTGGGAGCGGTGCATTATGGGCAGCTATCTCAGCACTCAAGTTGCTGCAATGTGCTTTTCAAATGAGCGGGGTGGGGTAGAGTGTGTTGTTTGTATGTGGGGGAGAGAGAGTGGGGTTTTGGAGTGCTGAGAGTGTGTCAGCACACTATCTTGTAAGTTCAGATCCCCCTAGCCCTCCTGCTTCTCACTCACTCAGTAAATGTTTGCTTTGCCCCGTTGCAGATAAGCAGCTGCTGTCTGAAACGGAGCTCTGAAAAGGCACTTCCACATTCCTCAGACGATTTCACAACAAAGAGACGAGAGGCCACTTAACTTAACGGGATTAAGGGACGTTTCCGGAGGTCAATCAGAACACTGTAACTTAACTCCCTGTTTATACTGGCCCTGGAGCGTCTCAGCCAATACACAACAGCCATTATCCCTCTCACCGAGGTGGAGTACCAGGAGCGCTCTAGCCAGAGAGTCAGAGCGCTCTACGTGCCTTGCCAGTGTGGATGGGAAGTAAAGTAGAGTGCTCTGGGAGGCTTTACTGCAGTATAAAGTGCCAGTGTTGCCAAGCCCTAAAACACTGCCTACACTACAATTTATTTCAGTATAATTTATATCGCTCAGGTGTGTAAATAATTCAAACTCTGAGCGACCTAAGTTATACCAACCTACATGTCAGTTTAGAAAGTGCTATGTCAGTGGGAGAAATTCTCTTGCCAACACAGCTACCACCCATCATAGGAGGTGGAGTAATTAAGCCAAATTAACCAACTTCCCTGTCACCTTAGTGCGTCTCCACCACAAGTGCTACATTGGTGCAGCTGCATCACTGTAAGTAGTGTAGTGTCAGTGCTACTCAAACTGGTGGTCCGTGGACCAGTGCCAGTCCGCGAGCCATTGGCTGCTGGTCTGCGGCATGTTTCCAGAAAGAAAGAAAGAAATAATAATATAATTTAAAAATTGCACCAGAATTCCACAAAGAATAATTATCAGTCGATAAAAGTTGACAATATTAAATAATAATATGTTTTCAGAAGCACATATTATAATATTGATAATTATGCCATAGCACTACAACATGTTTTGCATGAGACGTGCAAGCGCGCGCTTAACACACTCTTTCACATATAAAGACCCCGCCCCACCAGCAGTTACCATTGAGAAGTTGAACAGAGAGCGTCATACAGGTCTCTGCACATTTGTTATTTGGGATCCTGCCCAAACCCACTGATCTGAGAATTTAAGTACTAATAATATAAATTTTATTAGTTTCTATCCTATCCTGCCGTATCCCTTACAAAGTAGATTAGAGAACTGAGCACCATACACCAACAGCCAAATAGACAGTCCTTGGAGGAGCAGAATTTTATAATTGTACTATAAGAATTGATGTAAACTTAGATTTCATTTTGCCAGCCACCCTTTTTGAACAACAGAAAGGAATGACCATCTGAAACTGGGATCCTGTTTCTAATATGCATTACAATTAGGACCGGTTATAAAACTTAGTTAGTAAGAGACAGGATTTTGTATTGTGTCTATGATAAACAGATTAGAGAAATGTTGAGGGCCTGAAGCCCCAATGTGAATTGTTTTAGTTATAAGATTTAGCAAGGCTTGATTTACAGTGTATTCTGCTGAATATAAAATACTGCTGTATGTATACCTTTGAAGGTTTCTCTGAGAGACTGTTTGTGTGAATGAGGAATGAATGCATCAAGAAAAGAGAAGGTGTGAAAGCCATCACAAATGTCCAGATGGTCAAGAAAAAGTGAGAGACTTGGAAAGACCAGGAGACAATCAGAAAACATCCATTGTATCCAATGCTAAACATGTTAGCAGCATTGACGACCTCAGAAGTGAGGCAGGCACCCCCAAAGGCAATACAACAAATAGGAGATAACGATGGGAAGCCCAACAATAACCATCAAATGATAACAGCAGAAACCCCCAAGATTAATACCTCTTAAGGACTAATGATTACAGGATGGCATTGCAAAATGGATGGACTCAAATGGGAATTTACAACTATAAAGGTATGTTTACAACTATAAAGGGTGTTTACAACTATATAAAGGTATGTTTACAACTATAAAGGGTGTTTTGCCATGGAACTCTGGGTTCAGTCCTGCAAAGCCTCAGCGCATCAGATCGCGACCAACAGAGCCCAGCTTCTCATTCGTGCTGAATTTAACTGGCCATCAGATTGACTCGAGCTACAACAGACTGGTAACTATAAACATCAACTGGCAGGACTCTGTGTGTGTGTGAGTGAGAGAGAGAGAGAGAGAGACTGTTCCCTCTGAAAAGATCCCGTGTGCTTTGTATGAGCATAACATTCTCACTTCCTCCATATCCATATATCGTTTCATACACACTCTCATTGTTCTTACTTCTTCTAGAATCAAACCTATGTGTTTCTGCCAGGAAGTTCTCGAAATTCCTCACTTTCTCACTCCATATCTTTCAGACAGGTAAATCTTATTTTTGACGTTCATTATTCTTTCCATATGTTCAAACCATCTTAACTTTCCAATTATTATCCTGTCTGCAATTTAATTTTAAAATTTATATTATCTTCTTATCCTAACATTACTTACCCTATTAATCAATGTTCTCCCGCACATATTTCTCAATAAAAGCATTCCCACTGCACTTATTCGTCTTTCATCCTAATATCATAAATTTAAGTATATACCCAGGGTAATGGAATTTATATTAATTATTTTTATGCCTAATTTACAGATGGCAAAGCGAGGCGCAATTGACATATTTATCAAGCAGAGACATCCAGTTGCTGAACACACAAGTAATTCTGAATCAGATGACGGCAATGTAAATGAAACCAAAGTATTGTTAACAAAAAGAATTCATAATAGCTTTACTCGGAAATATGACTTCTCATATATTCAGTTCAGTTTTGTAGCCACAAATGATAGTGGAGTGCCAAAAACGTAGTGCATTATTTGTGGCAATATGTTGGCTAATGACGCAATGAAGTTGTCAAAGCTCAAGAGCCATTTAAATTCAAAACATAATGAAATTAGTTCAAAGCTGAAAGAGTTATTCAAAAGAACGCAAGTTGATTTAAAAGGCCGTCAGAAACAGATCTTTGAAGCATCACACAAATACTTGTGCTTTGCAAGCTTCTTATAAAATAGCACTTCGCGTTGCTATGGATAAAAAGCCATACACAAATCGGTCAGAGACTAGTGATAGGCTGTATTAAAGATGACTGCATGGAAATGCTGGGCGAGACAGTGGCAAAGAAAGTGGCTCAGGTTCCACTTTCAAATGACACTATAGCTCGACAAATTCACCATCTGGCTCACTACATGGAAGATCAGCTCATAGGACAGATTAAATTAGCAAAGTACTTTTCTTTGCAGCTTGATGAATGTACAGACTTTGCTAATACGGCAATTCTGATGGTGTATGTGCGCTTTGAACATGAGGGTGATTTGAAGGAAGAGTTTTTGTTTTCTGCTTCACTACCAACAAAAACAACTAGTTCTGAAGTGTTCAAGACTGTAAGTGACTACATTGTTAACAAATGTGGGTTGGATTTCAAGTTCTGTGTAGGTGTATGTTCTGATGGTGCTGCCACAATGACAGGACCAGCATTCTGGAGTGGTTACCCAGATTAAGGTGCTTCACTGGAATGCAAGTCGACACACTGCTTCCTTCATGGAGAAAGTCTTGCAACTAAATATGTCAATAGAACTAAACAGTGTGTTCAGCGAGGTCATAAAAATTGTGAACCATATAAAGGCAAATCCTTTAAATTCGAGACCATTCGCTGCATTATGTGATGATATGGGAGCTGATCATAAACAGCTCCTACTGCATGCCTATGTATGTTGGTTATCAAGGGGAAAAGTCCTGTCAAGGGTATTTGAACTCCGAAACGAGCTTGCCGAGTTTCTTCAGGACAAAAAACCAAATTGGTCACAATTGTTCCGAGATATGGATTGGATAGCCAAACTGGCTTATTTGGCTGATATCTTTGCCATCTTTAATGATCTCTAATGAACTTCAAGCAGGGAAGGATGGCTTCGTGTCTTACAATGGCAGACAAGGTAGACGGACAGAAACAAAAGCTAAAAGCATGGAAGAGTCGAGTGTCAAGAGATTGTTATGAGATGTTTCACAACTTAGCGACAATCATCGCCGATGTAGGCAAAGACCTTGATGTTACATCTCTACGAAACGTCATCACTGAACACTTGACGAATTTGGCAGAATGTTTTGAGTTTTACTTTCCAGCAGATGAAGATCTATGGAAAGGGACTGGATGGATCTGAAATCCGTTTTATTCCATTGAAAGATGACTTAACTGTCACTATGGAGGATAAACTACTGGAGCTGGCGGCTGACGAAAGATTGAAAATGAGTTTCAAAACTACAACATCGCTTGCTTCCTTTTGGATAAAAGTGAAAGCAGAATATCCTGAGCTTACTGAAATTGCTCTGAAAACTCTTCTCCCATTTCCTTCAACATACCTCTGCAAGACTGGCTTCTCAACCGTAAGTGTCATTAAGACAAAGTACAGGAATAGTACAAATAGTCATTCTCCATTGCATGTGGCACTGTCCTCAATTGAACCACGACTGCATAAGCTGACAAAGAAGCAGGCTCACCTTTCAAATTAGTAAAGGTAAGGTTTAAACATGACTATTATTGTGTTAATAATTTTTTTTTATAATATCTTTGTTAGGAGACTTTGCTGGTTTGATTTTTTAATATTTTTATTTGTATTGTAATATTGTATTATTTGTTTACAAAATAAACATTAAAATAAAAGTTGGCAGACATTATTTATTTTATTCATTATATTGTTTCCGATATAAATTATTACTACTACGAATGCTCAAATAATATTTTCTTGGATTGTAAACGAATAATAGTCATTTTATTCTATCCACACAGACACACAGCCTTTCAGTCAGTCTTCAATATATTTAAATGGGAATATCTCCATATTCCAATTAAGACAGTGAAGAATGTTAGTTCTTCTGATCTGATGTGCTACGGGTCTATGCGAAAACGATAATAATATGGCACAAATATGGTACCGGTCCCTGGCACATTGGGGGAAAAAAAATTGCTAGTCTGCCACATCAGACAGTTTAAGAAGCATTTCTGTAGATGTAGCCTGAAGAAGAGCTCTGTGTAAGCTCAAAAGCTTGTCTCTGTCACCAACAGAAGTTGGTCCAATAAAACATATTACCTCACCCACCCTGTGTCTCTTGTAACAAGGTAGTAAAGAAAGCAGCATTATTTTCAAGAGGTAAGTTTCAAGCCAGCAAATGTTCTGGTGACTACTGGTGAGATTTTAGGTGTATTTGCATCAATTTGGGTTGATTTTTTTCTGCCTTTTCCAGGTATCTTGTAAGAAAATAGCCTAAAAACACCAAACTACCAAAATAATTATCAATTTGTTGGGATCCTAGGAGCCATATCCACCCTCATTATTTTGTGAGCTATCCCTAGCAAAATTTTTCACAGGCTGCTAACTAACCATTTGTAGACTTGGGAGGGATGATGGGGGGGATGGAGGACACACACAAAGAAACAAAACTAGAGGAAAAAACTGGTGGAAAAAAAGCCCGTGAGAAGAGAGAAAGGATCTGAAAAAAAGGAGAAGGCAAGAGGCTGAGGAACTGACAAGAGGAGAAAGTGGATAGACAGAACAGAGAGATAAAGGAGAGATAACTGAGCGCAGAAAAAGTAGAATAGAATTGGGAGGAAAGGTAACGGTAAGGGAAAAAATTTAAAACAGAAATAAAAATTTACAACAGTTGAATTATGACTTGTTAGGTTTAGGAAGTTTAAAAATTTAGCTGGACTGAATCTGCAGCTCACCAGAATATTTCCTATAGTTGAGTCAACCAATAAGCATTTCACTTTTGCCACACACCCACACTATTCTTACAACTACCAACTTATCATAAATACAAAGAACAGAGTTGCAACCCTTATTTACTCAAGAACACTTACATGTATGACTAGTGTATTTATTTAGGCAACCACGCGGACCTAAAAGTTTAATACCAATACTCTCACACATACATTTTGAAAAGAAGAGTTAAATAAATTTAAAACTGAGGTGGAGACTTGTCCTTAACTCATGCCATTGGGCAGGTATATTGGAGAGCACAATATTTTAAGATAAAGATGGAGAGTCAGCCTTAGCTTTGGAAAATATTTTTATTTTGGAAACAGACAGACAGGTCTGCTGAATCTATGTAACTAGGGCCTGGTCTACACTACACCGTTAAATCGATTTTAACAGCGTTAAATCGATTTAACGCTACACCTGTCCACACTACAGTGCTCTTTAAATCAATTTAAAGGGCTCTTTAAATCGATTTCTGTACTCCTCCCCAATGAGAGGAGTAACCCTAAAATCAATATTATTATATCGGAATAGTGTTAGTGTGGACGGAATTCGACATTATTGGCCTCCGGGAGGTATCCCACAGTGCACCACTGACCGCTCTGGACAGCAATCAGAACTCAGAGGCACTGGCCAGGTAAACAGGAAAAGCCCCCACC
>NC_133771.1:33113008-33185082 GCF_003597395.2 Chelonoidis abingdonii | reverse complement strand
CTCCAGAAATCGACGCTAGCCTCGGACCATGGACGCACACCACTGAATTAATGTTCCTAGTGTGGACGCGCACAATCGACTTTATAATATCTGTTCTATAAAATCGGTTTAAGCTAATTCGAATTTAGCCCGTAGTGTAGACATAGCCTAGGGTTCAGTTCAAACACTAGGGCAGTGCAGTTTGATAAGGGAATGCTTTAAATGTTTTAAACAAACATCACTTATGTATAAAACGTGTGCATAAAACAAGTAACATTCAAGATTACTTTAACTGAAAGATCAAAGAAGATATATTTTCCATATTTCTAGTACATGTAGTTGACACCAGTTGTGTGCAATTAGTTTCTTCTGTTTGTGCAGATAGTTTATATAGCAACGTAGAGAAATATCAGTTTAAAATAGGAAACTGATTGAAGATACACAAAAACTAATCAGAGGACTCAGGAATAGGTGTAGCAGCTGAAACTACGACTTACTCCTTTTTTGAAACTGATTCAGCTTCAAAATTGATTGTGTCATTTTAATATACCACATACGTACAACCAGGAGGTGTGGGGGGCATTAAAGAGACATCTTTGGCCATCCCACTAGAGCAAAAAAAGTCTCTTTCTTCAGCCAGGGTGTCTTGAGAGAGCAAAAGGATTACCTGTTTGTCCAAGATTTCTTTATCTAAAACACCTTACTGCTGTTAGTTAGAAGCCTTCTGAAGGGAGAATAGGATTGTTGTCAGCCATACCCCACAGGAACTCCTGCTGAGCCACTATCTCTTGATAATTAACTGTGTGCAGACAGATTAAATGGCTCCATTCTGCTAGAATCCTGACAATTTTTTTGGCAGAGGCAGAAAGCTTCTCATAGACATCCTATTTTGAGCTTTTCTTCTGAAACTCATTAGTTGATGTCTCAGGTCGTTGGCGGCATGATTCCCTGCCATTCCATCTTCTTAGATAGCAGAAAGTCCCTGGAATGTAACACTTTCCCTCCTACCACTGGGCACAAGCGCAATGGCATTTCCATAGCAGGTTCCAGCTGAACGTCAGAGCATTTCTAATCAGTAATACATAAGGATAAAGTTTCTGTTTGTTGGATGAGTGGGGATGGGAAAAGTGAGTACAGCTTCTCATTCCTATGAAAACCCTCCTCCACTCTTCTTCCCTTTGTCCTTCTCTTGCCCTTCTTTCCCATCACAAGATCTGCCTTGCCAACCCTCAGCCCTGGCTCACTGCTAACATTAGCTTCCTCTCACGCTCCAGAGCTTATTTGGCAGAAATTCAATGACTAGACTGATTTCCTCCACTACAAATTTGTTATCTTCCTAGCTAACAACTCCATTTCTCTAAATTAGTTGAATCTCACACCCACTATTCCAGGCACATCTGACTCACTTCTTAAACCCTTTTCTACCTCCTGCCTCCACTTTTCTCCCCACCTGGGACCACCCCAAATTCTTCCAAGAGACCATTGACAAAACATGGTGTGACCTTCCTCTCCCTTCAGTCTCCCTTCCCTTCTGACAACTCTCTAGATCTCCTTCTCCCCTGTCACAGACACAAAGTTTCTCATCTTCTTCCCACCTGTAACCCTCCACTTGCCCCAGTGACCCCATCTCATCTTCTGATGTCTCTCATGTCCACTCCCATTCCCTACCTTATCCTTCCCCTTAATCTTTCTTCTTTCACAAGTATGCTCTAGTTTCTCTCATCTTAAAAAAAACCTACCTTTGACCCCACTTGCCTTTCAGCTACCACCTCATCTCCCTTTCATCTCTACACTCCTTGAACATGCTCTTTACAATCCCTGTCTGGAGCTCCTCTCCTCCAATTCCATTCCAGATCCCCTCCAATCTGCGTTTTCCCCTCTCGCACTCCACTGAAACCCCTCTCACCAAGGTCTCTAGTGACCTCTGTGACACTGCACGCCATATTCTTCACAGTGATATTATGATGATTATGACATAATTAGGATATATTTTAATAAAATAAGTCATGTGAGATGTCATTGGAAAAGTTATGATTTCCTGAATATGATTATCCTATTTGTATGTAGGTATCATTTTTGTATCTAAAGTTATGAATATTGATTATGTATCTGTATTTCAAATATAGTTACATCTGAGTAATGCCCACTAGACAAAATGCTCTCAGTCTAGGTAGTGGGTGAGGAAGGGCCTATTGTGGGCAATAGGCCATTAGATAAAAACAACAGGCCTTAGGAAAAGCTTTCTCCCAGCTGATGTGCCTTCCTGAGAACACTTCAAACAGTCTGTGAGTAATGGATGCTATAACTCTACAAGGACATGTGGTCAGACCACATGATGCTGGACTTCATCTTGGAATGTCAGTATTTTTCCACAGACTGATCTGGGAACCAGGCTTTGAAACAAACTGTTCCTGCCATATGCAAAAGTTATATAAGGCAGGGAGTGACAGTCTGGTGTTCTTCATTCCCCACACAAGACAACTCTTGGAAACACCTGAGGAACAAAGACTGAACTGGGGGAAGTGCTGGACCCAGGCTAAAGGGATTTCTAGCCTGTGAATGAAACATCTGGGGATTCCAAGCAGTAAAGCAAATGCAGCTTGCCCCATAAGAATCTGCAGCCTGCTGATATTATCTCTTAGCTAGAGTTTGTTTATTTGCTAGGTAATTTGCTATCTGTTTAATATCACTTATAATCATTTACAATCCATCTTCTGTAGTTAATAAACTTGTTTCTGCTTTATTTAAAGCAGTGAGTTGGAGTTAAGTGTGTGGGAATCATAACTCAAGGGTAAAAGCTGTTGCATTTTCCTCTCTACAGTGAGGGAGGGGGCAAATTTTATGAGCTTACATTGTACAGTTCCCTGTGCAGCACAAGAGGGTATAATTTTGGGTTTATACTCCAAAGGGGATCTGTACCTGGGGAACTGGGAGTAGCCTTAGCTGTAGCCTTCAATGCAGGGGCTGGCCAGAGAGTCTCCATGTAACTGCAGCTGGGAGTGTCCCTACCTGCATGTCTGCTGGTGAAAGTGCAGGCCAGAGGGCTCTGCAGCTTGTCACAGCATCACAGTGTGAGAGGGAGTCCAGCATGCTGGGGCAGGGAGCTCAGTGGTACCCCAGTTCCTGGCGGTACCCCAGAGGGAACCCGTCACAAACCTCTTTCTAGCCAAAGCTCAGAACCAGAACCAGTACTGCATCCTCATCCTCTGTGACTTGTCAGCCACCTTGTACACCATCAGCCAAGCTCCTCTTGAAATCTTGTCCTCCCTTGGCTTCAATGCCTGTCCTCTGGTTTTCCTCCCATCTCTCTAATTGCTACTTCAGCACATCTTTTGGAAGATTTTCCTCCCTCTCAATTTTTTGGGAGAAGCAACGGATTTCTCAGAGCTGTCCTGATCCACTTCTCTTCTCCCTTTACATCGTATCTGTGGATAACCTCATGCACAAACACAAATTCAACTACCATCTCTATGGTGACAATTTAGAGATTTACTTTCTTATTTCTCCTAATTAAAATCTAAGCCTGACTCTCGGATACCTCTTTGTGAATGTCAAGCTCAATGTGTATAAAAACAGAAAGTCTCGTGTTCCTCTCTGCTCCCATTACCACCTTTCTCTGCTACCATTGACAAAACTGCACCATCCTTCTCATTACTCAAACATGTAACCTGGATGTCATCTTCAGTTCAGACCTCTCTTTCTGCCCTCATATCCAGGCTATGTTTAAATCTTACTGATTCTTTCTGTGTAACTTCTTATTCACCCACACAACTAAAAACCTTTTCCAGACTCTTATCTCAATTATTGCAACATTTTTCTTTCTGACCTTGATAAATGCCATCTTGTCCCACTCATATGAATTCAGCATACTGCTGCAAAGATTTTTTTCCTAGCCCATCACGTTGACCACGTCACCCGTTTCTTTGCATCTCTCCACTGGTTCCCCCTTCTCCATCACATCTAATAAATAACTTGTCTTCACTTTCTACACCTTTCACAGTCTCTCAAATCACTTTTGAGATGTTGACCCCGTCGCCAATCAGCCAAGGACACCAGTCTCCACTTGTTAAATTTTCAAACAAGCACCCTTGTGCTTTCTCCTGTGCTCCCCCCACACTTGGGAGGAGTGCCTAGTAAACATCTGCAAAGCTACCTCATTATCCTCCTTCTAGCCCCTTCTTAACTCTCTTCTTTTCCATGAAAACTTGACAGCTGCTAGACTGCTGGTATGCTAAGTCCACTTCTGATCAAGTTGACCAGCATTGTGTCACAGTTTCCCTGTCTTATTCCATCTGCCTGTATCCATCATCTGTTGCCTCTAGTATTATACTGTAAGCTCTTTGGGGCAAGGTCAAATCTTTTTTGTTCTTCATTTGCCGAGTGCTTAGCACAATGGTCCTGGTATATGACTATGGCTTCTAGGTGCTACAACAATACACATAAGTCCTTTTCCTAACAGGAAAATATATTTTTCATACTTTACAGTCCTAAAGACTGCACTCTATTTAATAGTCAAGTTAAAAAAATAAACAAAAAATTTATTCAGCAATAAACACAAACATTCCCAACTGCTATTCCTGTTTAGTACACTAAAATATTGTTACTATATAGTGTGTGTAATGCCACAGGAATCAGGTACTTATACTAAATTAAAAACCATCAACTAGGCAGAACTAACCCATGTGGAGCCTCATTTAGGAACCCCTATTGCCAGCTTCTACTACCAGCTATTCAAGTAGAAGCAATTATGTTGTCAGAAATAACAGATAAAGAACTAACTGACTTAATTAATTAGTATGTTAATAAAGAGCTTTGAAGATGAAAATACTAAGTATTAATAAACACACACAACCACAATCCAATGATAATGCCTTGCATCATGCCCCGAAGGCACCACACAAACGATTTGGCCAGCTACAAGGGAAGTAAATTCTAAAGGCCAGAGACAGTCTTGCTATTGATCTTTTAAAGGTACAAGTGCGTTTATACCTTTTTAGAGGAAAATGAGATTGGCGTCTGGTCTATGGTATCAAAGGCTACTGACAGGTGTCAGAGGGTCACAATGAGAAGAAAAACTGCTGAACAGAGATCTAATTCACAGAGTCAATACTTTTTTTTTTGTTTGTTTTTTTAAAAAGAAGAAGCCATCATGTTGAAAGAGTCCAGAGGACAGAGAAATCTGAATCTTAAGAGAGGAAGAACAGAAGGAACACTGGTGTCTGTGCCACTATGTTGCTCCGCAGAGCACCAAAATTTTGACTTGCAAATTGAACCAAATATCTGAGGAACATAAGAGGAGGAGAATAACTGCAACTTGGGGGGAAGTAGTAAGGCTATTTCAGACCTTTTTTCCTGTAAAATACAGTTAACTGGTAAAAAGCACCTCCATATTTATCACAGATCAAATGCCTGATTTTTAGGGGGGAAATAATCTTGTTCTTTAGAAAGTATCTCCATCTTCTTCCTGGCAACCAGAGATTTATAGCCCTAGTCATCTTAGTCAGGTTCCTCAGTTATCTTCGTGAGATTCCTTGGGACCTTTATAAGGCATGCAGTGAACTTTTCCCACCTATATATGATCACAATTTGACCCCAACTGCACAATATCTGCTTTACACAAAAAGGTTTTGTTCCATTTAACATGCTGCAAGAGGCTATGATTTCTAATTCTTTTCTCCTTCTGCAGTGGTTGTCCGGGTTGGGATTTTTTTGGGGGGTTTGAGGCGGAAGCATCTTGTTATCCTTAATCAAAGCTGGGAATGTTTGCTTGGCCCATTCTATATTTAATTCTAAGTATGACTTAAGAAAAAAGAAATTTCACTCTCATCTTAGCTTTCACAGCAATTCAAACTATATTCTATCCTACAGTAAATTTGTCTGTGATTGAGCCCATGAAATTTAGTCAAATGTCTCAGTTAAAAGTTCAATAAAGCACCTCATTTAGCATGCTAGGCAAACTAGTTCAAACTGAGGAACAAAGCTTTTGCTTGTTCCAGCTTAACCTGACTCTACGCATTAAACAATGATTTTAAAAATCTTTCATTGACTGTAATTTTGCAATTTGAGCTGGGTAATATAAAATTCTAATGCCAAATTTTTAAAAAGATTACAAGAAACAAACCTAGGAAAAATATTTTCATTCTGACCTACCTGCAGAAGTGTGTGCATCTAGACCGCTATCTCCAGCCTCCTCGTCCTTGTCTTTCTGTCCCTTTATCCACTTAAAAAATTTAACAGCCTACTTGTTCCCCACCCCCCCGACAATATCCACAATAAGAAAGTGATGTTGCAGGACTCCAATTTCATTCAATACCCAGCCCATTTGTAGATTTCTCAGGTGCTAATTATAGCTGTAATTCTACCATAAAAGGTGAAAAATAGGGATTTGCCAGAGGTTTTATTTGTGATCTGTTTAAAACAACAATAGAGCTCAAAAACACCACTCAAGCACCATTGCTAAGTGCCCAGTGTTCTGTTTAACTAACACTTCAGAATCCATATCTGATAAATAACCTAGAACAGAGATTCTTGAATCGTGGTCCATGAACAGTGGGCACATTGTGTTGCCTTACTTCTAGTTGCTAAATTGCATTAAGAGATAGCTAAAATATATTAACTTTTTAATAGTACTTTTCCACATAAGCAATTGCTGTAGTTCCACAATGAGGATACATAAGTCCTGAATGGGAGGTGTTCCACATGATAGTGAGTGGGAAGGAAGACAATCCACAAGACACTCTCTCTATGAAAACTCTCATTGAGTGGACCACTTTAACAATCCTCTGACCTAGAGACTGTGTGAAATGCTGAGGAAAAATTTATATTATATATATTGACAACAATCAAGGTCTGCTAAAAACAAAAACGTATGAAACATGTACAGAAAAAATTGTGCATAACCACTAGATATTTCAAACCTCTCAATTATTTATAAATGCAGCTTATCTTTCTAAGTTATGAAAACAAATTGAGATGTATTGATAAAAAACAAATTCATGTAGTAAGCAGTTTAAAAGTCACTAATATAAAGTAAAAACAGCCTAACCCTATATTTTCAGCATCACAAGCAAGAGACCCACAATCTTCCAAAGACTTTCAGCACAAAGCAGAACACAGACTTCTCCTAATGACAGGCCTAAATAACATGGATCAGCATCAACCGACAGATTACCTTCTAATGAGACACCAGCTTTACCAATTTCTCATTTTAAAATAAAGAAAGAAAGAAAGAGCTCCCTGGACCTGTTCCAACTCCCACTCAAGACAATGGCACAACATCCACTGATTTCAGCAGAGCAGTACTGCGCCTTAAAGTCTGACTGCTATTGACACTAAATTCCATTTACTCACAGGCACATGCAGCTTATTTACTGACCATAAAATGAGTAATTATGCAGAAAAAAAACAGTTGCCTAGGAACCTCTTCTTCTTTAACTGCCCTGATCAAGTCACCTCTTTCAGAACAGCTAATATAGCTCTTTTCAAGCAGTGAACAGACACTTCCTTTTAAAATCAAGCACGGGAGGGGGAGGGAAGAATGTCTATAAATCAGCATTAAAGGGCACTCCACAACCATAGAGCAAGACAGAGGAGTTCTGTAACATATGCAGAAAACTTAGAATTACACCTCTACCTCAATAGAACGCTGTCCTTGGGAGCCAAAAAAAAATCTTACCGTGTTACAGGTGAAACCGCATTATATTGAACTTGCTTTGATCCGCCAGAGCACCCACTCCCGCCCCCCCCAGAGCACTGCTTTACCATGTTGTATCTGAATTCATGTTATGTCGGGTCACGTTATATCGGGGTAGAGGTGTACCTTACTGAGCCATTTGCCTTCTAAAACTTATTAATTCCAAAGGAATGTATTTTCTTTTCAAAATAACACCTCAGTTTCAAGATTCATTGCTTCGTGTAAGGGCAATCAACAAACATTACTACAATTTAGTCACCATTGGTCCAAAAATTTGAGCTTGTGAATACTACAACTTCTCAAAACATCAGTTTAACCCTTCAGTTTTTTTATTCTACCAATATAACATGATTTAAATGTAGCCAAGCAGGAATTCATAGATTAACGTTTGATATCCAATCCTCAGTGTCTGAGGTAATACTACAGATGGTTAACTAACGGAAGCTGCAAGTGTCTAGATAGCAGCATGGATAAAAATCAATGATTTTTTTTAAAAAATATCAAAAATAGGTTTTTTTTTGATAAAATGCTTTTTGAGGAAAAACCCATCTAAAGCTAGTTTTAATTAAGATACATTATAGATCAAAGATATCGCATCAGGGAATAGGGATTAAAAATTCTAATTCTAGAGTATGAGACAATATATTCGTGTAATGTTTAAGAACAGTTTTCTAAATTAGTTCCAACGGTTCATGGATTAGGGACCCAATTTTATGAGGTTCCAGGGGATTCTGTATAGATTATTATTTAGGTTAATCTTTCTATCTACCCAATGGGGCTCAGTGCTCAATCTAAAAGATACCATCAAAGATACTTCGTTTTACAGTTCTCAAACTGTGGATTTGTGTCTCCAGAGGTAACATGCTTTTCAACAGCAAAAATGTTTTTAAACAAATAAATAATATATAGAGGTGAGAAATAACAGACCTCAACTCTATTGTCCTTCTGCAAATTTGTGTACAGAGAGTCAATCCTTTACCTCTCTCTAAAAGTGCAAAGTTTCAAAAAGTTCAATGAATAGAAGATTGTTGGGGGGCAGAATAGATCTGGACAAGGAGAAGAAGTCTGGAGAGAAATGTGAGAAGCGAGGGACATATGCTTGTTTTGTTAAATATGTGTTTGCTGTTGAAAAAAAAATCCAGAATACTTAACATTGTTGTTTCAGTTAAATAAAACAATTTAAATGTCTGTCTGGTGATGTTCTCCTCCTCATACAGCATGGCAAGAAAATCCTCCAAATATTAATGATTAGCCTGTTGAATCGGAGATAGTTATGAAGTCATCAGGAGGTGAACTATCTGCTTCAATTACCTTTGAAATGAAATAACCCAATAATCATTCATTTTCTGATAACGCTGTAAAACTAATCAAACAAAAGAAATCACCGTTTAAAAATGTATAGTGCGTACTGTACCATCTAAAAATGAAACCTACATCTCTGAGTTGTGAAGAATATGTATTAAGGTTATAACAACCAACAAGAATGTACTTTTATGCAGAAAGCCAAATCAAGTCTTCCTGACTAGTGATTTAAATCAAATCCACCCTGCTAGATACCATGAAATGAAACTCAAATTTCCCCTTTCTTAACAAATGCACTGCCATTATCTAAAGACTTCAAGATTCACCCGGAGCGCACATTACCAAAGACAGACTAAAAGCATTAGAGGCATGGGATCACAGTCAGCCCAGAGAGCATACTCTCAAAGGGTGAAAATATTCTGCATAAATCTACTCAAACCTTGGGTCGTTAGACTGGCTCTGCTGACCTTCCTATCATGGTATAAATAAAAAACATTCCAATAAGAACAAGTAACTGAGCTGTAGTTATCTGTCTTCATCAACAAGGCTAAACAAAAGCAGATACATCTTGCAGATGCTGCTCCAGTTTGCTAAAAGAATGACCATTAAAGCGCAGTGTAGGAAGCAGCATTGTTGGACTGCACTGGGGAGGACCACAAGGTGTGGCTTCAACATCAGTGTTTCACCATCCATATTGGTGTTACACTAGCATATACAACAGCACAGCAGGCACTTCCCCTGAGAAGATAAATTTGTACAACTGTTTTCAGTACTGGTCCAACATCCAGGAGCATTTTTTAAATACAAGGGCAACTTATGCGCATTAAAGGCTGAAAGCACTAGAGACAGAAGCAACTCTTTTTCTCCCCTATAGAGCATTACAGAATAAAAGACAACTTTCTCTTGCAGGAAACCCATAACTGAACTGCTACACTCCTGGGTGTTTAAAATCTCAACAGTGGTGTTTCATTAAGTTTTTTACCTTTATCAGAAGCATAATTATGAAATAGGTCAATAATTCTAGACACCAAACAAGATGTGCAAGTATATTTCAGGTTTTAGCTTTAAATCTGTTATAGTACAGATGTTTTAAGTACACTTAAAGGCTACCTACAGTAAGGTCCAAATACTGATTTCCACATGCAGACTGATGTAGTTTCTTGCCCTAACGCAGTGAAGATATTTCATTGCACTGGGCCATATTTATCTCAGATTTAATTTACCACAACTCTACTGATTTCAAGGGAGTTGTGCCTCCTTACATTAGGGATGAACTTGATTCACTAGGGTGCACACAATTAAATTAAAAGTGGTAATTAAAATAAGAGGGTGCTGAAACAAAAATACTGATTGAATATTTTTCCTTTAATCCTTCAGCATTTGTGCTAACTAAAAGGAAGCTATGTTTCCATACGAAAATAATTTATGTTTCCATTTATTTATTTCAAATGTATTCTCTTTGGGATTTACTGCAAATGACAGAGCTTTTTATGAATGAAAAAGATTAAGATGAAACATTAACTGCATAATTCTTTTGTCCTTTGGCATCAGTTTTGAAAAAAAGAACATTTCATATGCAGAAATTAATATTTTTCATTAAAAGAGAAAAGCTGCATGGTGTTATCTAAATTGTAACCTAGTAAACACTTGCACCTGTCACGCAGGAAATCAAGATCACTAAATCAAATATGGGTTTCTCAGTGGTGACAGGAAATGGTACAGGGTACACGTATGCGGCCCACAGTGGAAGGGGGATTCTTGTGCTGCATGACATGGCAACTGTTTTGGACATGTTATTGATGAGCTCTCAAGGGATCTCCATTCTGTGCTTTTGACATGAAAATTTCATAACCACAATGAGTTGGGGCAAGAAACCAGAGAGTTGAACTTTGAGGAACCTTGGGGCTCTGACAGAGGAAACCCCTTCCCGTGTGGAAGTTGGGAGTAAGAAGGTGTAACAGGGTAATAGGGTGCCAGATTCTAAAATCTTGCAGAGAGTTTTTGCTGCTAAATAAAACTAGGTGGGTTCTGTTGACTCCAAGGCAGGAATATAAAGTGCATGTGTGTGTGTGTTTCTCTCTCTCTCTCTCTCTCTCTCTCTCTCTCACACACACACACACACACACACACACACAACTGAACACTTAGGCCTTGGCTACACTGGAGAGTTGCAGTGCTGGTGGTGGCTTTACAGCACTGCAACTTACTCACCATCCACGCTTGCAAGGCACATACAGCACTGTATCTCCCTGGCTACAGCGCTGCATGTACTCCACCTCTGCCTGGGGAATAACGACTGTAGCACTGGTGATGCAGCACTGCTCTGCCAGTGTGGCCACCAAAAGCGCTGTTATTGGCCTCCAGAGGTATTCACCGGTACCCCAGAATGCCTGCTCAGCCACTCTGCTCATCAGTTCGAACTCTACTGCCCTGGCCTCAGGTGACCCGCCCTTTAAATGCCCCATGAATTTTAAAAATCCCCTTCCTGTTTGCTCAGCCAGGCATGGAGTGCAATCAGTGACTCTTTCCAGGTGACCATGCCTCCATGCGCTAAACGAGCCCCCGCATGGAGCAATGGCAAGTTGCTGGACCTCATCAGTGTTTGGGGGGAGGAAGCTGTGCAGTCACAGCTGTGCTCCAGCTGTAGGAATTACGATACCTATGGGCAGATACCAAGGGCCATGCTGGAAAGGGGCCATGACCGGGACGCGGTGCAGTGCAGGGTTAAAGTGAAGGAGCTGCGGAGTGCCTATTGCAAAGTCCATGAGGGAAACCGCCACTCTGGTGCTGCCCCCACGACCTGCCGTTTTTACAAAGAGCTGGACACAATACTTAGGGGTGACCCCACCGTCAATCCGACAACCACGATGGACACTTCAGAGGGGTGGGGGGGAGGTGGACGCAGAGGAGGAGGAGGAAACCGAGAGTGAGGGTACTGGGATGGGGGGAGACACCCCAGAGTCCCAGGAGGCATGCAGCCAGGAGCTCTTCTCAAGCCAGGAGGAAGGTATCCAGTCACAGCAGCTGGTACCTGGTGAAGGACAAGCAGAGGAGCGGGTTCCCGGTAAGCGGCTTTTATTTTCTGGATGGAAATGTTTCGGGAGAGGAAGGAGGGTTAGGGCTGCATGCATGCCTAGATGTGGAATAGCCCATTGATGTGGTCTATCACATCGCGGTAATCGGCCTCGGTAATCTCTTCAAAAGTTTCAGCCACAGTGTGGGCAATGCACTTGCGCATGTTTATAGAGAGAGCCACTGTGGTCCTTGTCCCAGTTAGGCTAAAGCGTCCATGCCACTGTGCCGCGACGGGTGGGGGGACCATTGCTGCACACAGGCAAGCTGCATAGGGGCCAGGGCAGAATCTGCATTGCTGTAGAAGACCCTCCCGCTCTTCCCAGGTGACCCGCAGCAGCGAGATATCTTCCACGATTAACTTCTGTGGAAAATGTTGGGAGAGTGTTCAGTGTAGGTGCCCCCCGCAGCTGTTTGCTTTCCCCAATGCACAGAAACCCCAGCACAGCCCTGAAGCAATCAGTCCCCCTTACTCACCATTTCGGGGCTCCTGTGGGTTATGTGCACTCTCTTTGGTATGGGAAAATTATGCTAAAGTGAAGACTGTAAACTCCTTCACTGTGTGGGAATAACTGTCTGAGATATAAACAATGCTGCCTCTGTTAACTGTTGCCTTTTTTTCCTTTCCACAAGCGACCTTGAGTTCTCAGCTGCCCGTGTTAACAGCAGCTCAAAGACTCCAAAACCTGCGGAAGAAGCCGCAAAGAAGCAAAGATGACCTGCTGCAAACAGTTATGGATCACTCTCCGAGAGAGAATAAAAAACTGCAGGACTGGAGGGAAAGGGAAAGCAGGATCCGCCAGAGAAACGCAGCGGCCAGGAAGAAAAGCACAAAGCAGCTGATAAGCATCCTGGCGCGCCAAGCGGACTCTATCCAGGCGCTCGTAGCCATGCAGGCAGAGCACTACCGCACCGCCCCCCCCCCGTCCCAAAGCTCTTTCCCTTGTGCCCCAATGTCAGCTCCAAACCCCCTTCCCCAGCATCCAGGTTCTTACCACCACCAGCTGCCCCCAACACCTGTACGTTCACCAACCAGCCCTGAGAATTACGACCCTTACCCTCTGCACTCAACCCCCATCACCATGCAGTATTTTCATCCTGAAGTGCAGCAGTCATTGCACAGCACTCCAGACAGGACATATTCAAACCTGTGACTGTACAGTTCACCACCCCACCCCCCTGCCCTTTTAGGTTCCCAAAATGTTGTGTGTCTGTCAAGAAAGTTATTTTCTTTTCAATAAATGAATTCTTGGCTTTGAAAACAGTCTTTATTATTGCAGAAAGTGAAAGATACCGTAGCCCAGGAAAGAAACAGGCACTGCAAATCATTTTAGGAAAAACAGATTCCTACTAACATTGTAACCACTGCACTTCACTCCCGTGCAAGGCACCAAACATTACTGTTGGCTTTCAGCCTCAAATTCCTCCCTCAAGGCATCCCTAATCCTTGTAGCCCTGTGCTGGGCCTCTCTAGTAGCCCTGCTCTCTGGCTGTGCAAATTCAGCCTCCAGGCGTTGAACCTCAGAGGTCCATTCCTGACTGAATGTTTCACCCTTCCCTTCACAAATATTATGGAGGGTACAGGACGCGGATATAACCGCAGGGATGCTGCTTTCCCCCAAGTCTAGCTTCCCATACAGAGATCGCCAGCGCCCTTTTAAATGGCCAAAAGCACACTCCACAATCATTCGGCACCGACTCAGCCTGTAGTTGAACCGGTCCTTGCTCCTGTCAAGCTTCCCTGTATACGGTTTCATGAGCCAAGGCATTAACGGGTAAGCGGGGTCTCCAAGGATCACAATGGGCATTTCGACGTCCCCTACTGTGATCTTCCGGTCTGGGAAAAAAGTCCCTGCCTGCAGCTTCCTGAACAGGCCACTGTTCCGAAAGATGCGTGCATCATGCACCTTTCCAGGCCAGCCTGTGTAAATGTCAATGAAACGCCCACGGTGATCCACAAGCGCCTGGAGAACCATAGAGAAATACCCCTTCCGATTAATGTACTCGGATGCTAGGTGGGGTGGTGCCAGAATAGGAATATGCGTCCCATCTATCGCCCCTCCACAGTTAGGGAAACCCATTTGTGCAAAGCCATCCAGAATGTCCTGCACATTCCCCAGAGTCACGGTTCGTCTGAACAGGATGCGATTAATGGCCCTGCATACTTGCATCACCACTATTCCAACGGTCGACTTTCCCACTCCAAACTGGTTTGCGACCGATCGGTAGCTGTCTGGAGTTGCCAGCTTCCAGACTGCAATAGCCACCCGCTTCTCCACTGACAGGGCAGCTCTCAGTCTCGTGTCCTTGCGCTGCAGGGTTGGGGCGAGCTCAGCACACAGTCCCATGAAAGTGGCTTTTCTCATCCGAAAGTTCTGCAGCCACTGCTCGTCATCCCAGACTTGCAGGACGATGTGATCCCACCACTCAGTACTTGTTTCCCGAGCCCAAAGGCGGCGTTCCACGCTGCAGAGCACGTCCGTTACTGCCACAAGCAATTTAGTGTCAGCAGTGTCAGCAGCATCTATTTCATCATCTGAGCTCTCACTGTCACTTTGGAGCATAAGGAATAGATCAACTGCCAGACGGGATGTGCTGGCAACATTCATCAGCAACATCCTAAGCAGCTCGGGCTCCATTCTTCCTGAAATCACACGCGGCAGAATCACAATGGCACCAAACGGCTGAAAAGGGAAGCGATGCACCACGGGTCGTTGGAACAGGAAGCGGAATGACCCGCACCCTTCCGTCCCCTTCCCACAACCCCCAGCAGCAAATTGGGACGAGGTGCTCTGTGGGATAGCTGCCCATAATGCACCACTCCCAACAGCGCTGCAAATGCTGCAAATGTGGTCACACTGCAGCGCTGGTAGCTGTCAGTGTGGCCACACTCCAGCGCTTTCCCTACACAGCCGTACGAAGACAGCTGTAACTCCTAGCACTGCAGACCTCCAAGTGTAGCCAAGGCCCTATACTCTCCCTTTCCCCTCAAAGATAATCTGGGGCAATTGAGAGACATCAGCAGTACAAAATTACATCTCCTTTCTGTTTCCCCTCCCTTGCTTTGCCTGTGTTGTTTTTTTAAGTAATCTCTTCAGGGAATTAAGTCTCTTACTATGCATTTGTATGATGCCTAGTACAATGGGGCCCTAAACTCAGTTGGGGCCTTTATCTAATGTATACATATAATTCATTTTTAAAACATCCCTTTTCATTTGTTCCCTTTAAAGAAAAAAAACACGTGAATGCTATTACATAATTAGATCTCTGTTTTAGTTTTAAATTGCAGCAAAGGAGATTCAGGTTAGACTGTGGCAAAACCTCCTAACTGTAAGAGTAGTTAAGCACTGGAATAAATCACCTAAGAAGGTTGTGGAATTTCTGTCACTGGAGCTTTTTAAGAACAGTGTAGACAAATATATTGGTCAGAGATAATGTAGATAATACTTAGTCCTGCTTCAGTGCAAGGGATTGGACTAGATGACCTTTCGAGGTCCCTTCCAATCATACATTTCTATGATTCTATTATTATCAGACTAAAATAGTATCCTAATGTGAATACTTTTTCATGTGTTTTTTTCTTCCTTTTTAAAACAACAAAAAACAATGGCATTTTAATCACACAAACCCTCTTCTCATCCCAGGATCTTTTCCTTCTATTAGTATTGAGAGTTATAAAATTGTATTAATATGGATTAACCATGTATTTGCAATCTAAGACTTTTTATGATTAACCAATGAGAAATGTATTAACAGCTATACATTGAGAATTACAATGCTGCCTCAGGGTTTCTTTCTGCAGACAGTAAATGGAGTAAGTGCTCAGCATTTCAAACAGACAAAGCAGACAAAAAGGATGGTGTTTTTCCCTACAAACAAGCCATCTTTAGCGCAATTCAAATACTGAAATGTTTTGATATTCTAATGCCAACAGCAATATGACATATTAGGCACAGTTACAAGATATAAAGCGTGTCAGTAAGAGAAATATATGCAGATATAAACCTTATTTGTTCTTATAAACAGCTATACAGCAACTTTCTAAATAACTGTTTATATTCTCCATTTAAATAACTTTAAATTTAAATAAAGAAATCCAATACTTACTTGTGCATATTTTCCACTCCTATTATGATCATGATATAGTAGGAAATTCCACTTTGTACAACAAAATGTAAGGCATACCTAGAAAAAATTATAATAGTCACTCCAGGTAATCATTTTTCATTATCAACAGTCTAGCACATATATATGTTTTCCTTACTTGAAATGAAAACAAAGTTAGATTTTTAATCCATCAGTAGTTGTTACACGTTTAAAAAGAAGATCTCCTTTAAATCTATTTTAAGGTAGGTAACTGAAAAACAAAAAAACCCACCAACTTTTACGCTTCACTATTTTCTTATAAAAGTATCTGTTTGAGAGCTTTTTGCATTCAAAGTATCAGGTCCCTTATCCACTCTCTTTTACAGAGGACCTTGACATCTTTAAATGATCTGAACAGTTGTCTCACACAAGCCTATAACCTGAGTGGAGCTCTCCCTTATCTGAGGAAGAGCATGCTGGGAGCTTGAGTTGTGAGAATTAGTCTTCGCACATCATACACAAACAGTAGACGGTGTAAGTAAAGTTCGCATTTTGCAGTTCACTTTTCACATAATGGCAAAATATGATAATTGACAGTTGTAGGGACTAATGTTCTGCTTATACAAAGAACAGGTACAGCATGGCAGCAACAATGTTTTCCTAGACCGGGGTCGGCAACTTTCCGCACACAGCCCATCACGGCAGCGGTTCCCAAACTTGATTTGCGACTGGTTCAGGGTAAGCCCCTGGCAGGCTGCAAGACACTTTGGTTACCTGAGCGTCTGCAGGTATGGCCACTCACAGCTCCCAGGTTCATCATTCCCGGCCAGTGGGAGCTGCGGGAAGCAGCACGGGCCAGGCCACTGCCATCAAGTTGTTTTATACTGGCAATCAAATCACCATCAGTTGGTGAAGATCCAGTGATGAAAACAGTTTTGACTATCTGTACATTTTCCTCATTGTTTTTACAAATAACATGGTGCTAGAAAGTCCTACTTCCCTGTTGAAAAATGACATTGGTAACAAATTTCCCACTTAAGTTTATTTTCTTAATAGTATTTGTGACACTATGCCCCATATTCTTCATAGAAATATGTTTATGATATGAATATGGCATAACAAAGATGCATTTTATGCAAGATGGGTCATGTGAGAGATCATTGGAAAGGTTATGATTTACTATGCATGTATCATTTCTGTATCTGAAGTTAGGAATATTAACTATGTATCAATTATAAAAGTGTTTACATCTGAGAAACACCCACCAGACAGAATGTAATCGGTCTGGATGGGCCATTAGGGAGAATGATAGGACTCTAAATACGCTAATCCCCCACCTTACTGAGAAGTTTCCTGGGATGCAGCTTTGACACTGCAGGGTCATGTGATCATGTCACCTGTTACTGGATTCCATTGGGGGAGGGGTGGGAGAATCCCACTGAGAGACAGATTCCCATCATATGTAAATCTTTTTTAAGGCACTGAAGTGAGGTAATCAGGGTTGGTTCTTTAATGAATCCCCACCCAAGATGACTGCTGGAAACACCTAAGACTGATCTCGGGAAGAGAAGAACTGGAACCAGGCTAGAAGGTGTCTGGCCCATGAAAAGAATATCTGGAATTCTAAGCTGTAGACAAGAAAAGTTTGTCTTCAAGAATCTCCACAACCTACTTAAAAATGACATTTAGGGTGAGAAATTACTACTTGTAGCCAGTAGTGCATTAAGTTTAGTTTACATGCTTGCTTTATTTGCTCAGTAATCTACTTGGATCTGTTTGCTATCCCTTATAATCACTTAAAATCTGTTCTTTGTAGTTAACAAACTTGGTTTATAGAAAACAAAAACAGTTTGTGCAATTCATAACTCGGAGAGTGGGGGCAAAAAGCTGTGCATATCTTCCTCCACACTGAGGGAAGGCATGATTTTCATGAGCTTACACAGTACAGATTTCTGTGCAGTGCAAGACAATACAATTTTGCACTCCAGAGAGGGGTGCACTTGAATGCTGGGCAATCCGCGAGCTGAGTCTTCCCACACAGAACTGATCTCAGTGTCTGTGTCCTTTTGCAACTGGGTTGGTCCTGTCTGTGTGTGTATTAGAGGAGGCCTGAGGGCCTGGCACAGCAAGACAGGGTGAGGGAACCCAAGCTGGTGGAACAGGCAGGCTCAGTGGTACCCCATTACATCAGGTGGCTCCCTCCATGTTTGATCGTCATTAGGCAGACTCTCTCTCCTTTTTGGGACCATCTTATCAAAAGAGATCAAATGGTTAAAATATTACTAATTTATTTGGAAATTTTCTTTCCCATACAAATACAGCCTAAAAATCAGCTGCTGTTGCTAGTCACCTTCAGCTCAATTATCACAGACATTTATAAGGCAAGTTTTCCTATAAATCTTGGGCATTTATTTCTTCCAAAAACTGCTTAGCCTTTTTGATATAAAAGCAGGTCCAATTCACGTGGATCTCCATTATTACAAAAAGATCCTTGCATCAGCAGGAGTTAGCCTATTAGAGATATAACAAGGTTAATATTCATATTGGCTTTGATTTAACACTGTTGCAACTTCTTTTTTAAGAAAGAAATGCTATACTAAATATTTTAAAAGTGTATTGTAAAGATGTTTTATCCACTTATCTGTCTTATTTTATGGCAATTAATACTAAGAAGGAAAAGCATTTCTTTTTAAAACAATCTAAAATTATCACTACTATTTTCTATTTCAAGTCCTTATTGGTTACAATGAATTTCATAACTATATTTTCTTTTTTAATTCAAAAGCTAAACATCAGGAACAAGATTATGTATCTTCAAGAAACCCAACAAATACGTTATTGTAAAAAGCACGCCTTGTGGTGGAATTGCAATCCATATTAGCAAGTTAACACTCAGTCTCTAAGAGTATTAATTCTTTTATACAAGAACAGAAAGGTAAGTATCTACTAGTAGTGCGACTGATCTTTGAGTCATATGCAATTCAATTATAATAGCATTCAAGTGAATAGAAAACTATAAACCTAAATATTTTAATTAACCCACTTTAGCTATGTGCTAGGTACACTCTAAGGGTGCTTCAATATTTACTTTCAAAGAGGACACTACGACCTTTCTCTGTACCCCAAATCACCATGCCAGTGTAATAAAGCTGATTTAAGACTCTGTGGAGTTTATTAATCAAGTACGTTCTTGGAGGATGGCAGATTCCAAACTGTTCCCTGCATTTGGAGGAGTTTCTGTGAGTGCAACTGGGGATTCAGGACAGAAAAAAGAAGGAGTTACTCTCTCTGGAGCTGGATTGATCATAAACTGCCATCTAATCAGACAACTGAATAGCTGGAGAGGAGGTTGGTAGATTTTATTGAAGTGAAATTTGAGAGTACTGGAATTGTATTCATTTTTCTTTTTGAGAGTCTTTGAATTTTAAACACTGTAGAAGATAATAGGCTACGGGTCTCTCTAATCTGTATATAGGTGATGACATAACCAAAGAGATTTTCTGTACTGTCTCCATTTGCAGGCAGGAATGATACCAAACTATTTGGACTAACAGAAAGGATCAAAGACAGAATAAAAACTGTTTTTTTTCTCCTAAATTAAGAGAGGACTGATGTTTTTGGCTAAGATGAGAGGCAGCAGAAATTTGTAAGCTAGCATGCTTAATAATTTCCATGGAAATACATGAAGTTATTTTATTCATATTTAACTACTGGAAACTATCAGAATATGCACAAGGCAAACCTCATATCCAGCATTTCAGACTGAAAATTATTTAAATTATTTATTATTTTCTAAAGCAAGAGATAATTACTTAGGACCACATTCAGTGAAGCTAAGTCAAAATCAATGACACCCTAATTCATCAGTCTGGATAAATTTTGACTGATATTATTGCCTAATTTTTATATTATTTCATTTCTCACCTGATTGCCAATGAAGTTCTGTACTTATTGTGTAGTTTTCTGTCTAACAGTACATTTTAGAAATCCAAATTTAGAAGGAACAATATATTTTCATTTATTCTGAAATACTCTTGTAACTTTTCCTCAAAGGAGAGGTGTGAATTATCTTTTTGTTATAAAAACACCACATCACTGCACTATATGTTTACCGTATTTGATAAAAGAAGAGTAAGTGTAGGGTTGCCAACTTTGGTTCGACAAATTCCTGGAGATTTCATAACAACATAATCTTTAATTCATGGAGACTCTGGGACAATTCTGGAGGGTTAGCAACCCTAAGTGTACGGCATAATCCACATTATGGAATATAGGTATAGAAGGGTACACCTTGCTAAGGAAGGAAAGGCAGTGTAAAAAAGGAGGAGGGGTTGCCTTATATACTAAAAATGCATTTACTTGGAGTTAGTTGAGATGGAAATAGGAGACAGACTTGTTGAAAGTCTCTGGGTAAAGATAAAAGAGGTAAAAAACAAGAGTGATGTCATGATAGGTGTCTACTACAGACCACCTAACCGGAAGAAGAGGTGGATAAGACTTTTTTTAAATAACTAACAAAATCTTCCAAAGCACAGGATTTGGTGGTGGTGGAGGACTTCAAACTATCCAGACATCTGTTGGAAAAATAACAGAGCATGGCACAGATTATCCAACAACTACTTGGAATGTATTGGAGACATTTTTTTTTATTTCAAAAGCTGGAGAAAGCTACTAGGGGAGAGGCTGTTTTAGATTTGATTTTGGCAAATAGGGAGGAACTGGCTGAGAATTTGAAAACGGAAGGCCACCTAGGTGAAAGTGATCATGAAATGGTAGAGTTCACAACTCTAAGGAATGGTAGGAGGGAAAACAGCCCAATAAAGATAATAGATTTTAAGAGGGCAGATTTTACCAAACTCAGGGAATTGTTAGGTAAGATTCCATAGGAAGCAATTCTTAGAGGAAAAACAGTTCAAGAGAGTTGGCAGTTTTTCAAAGAGACATTATTAAGGGCACAAGATCAAGCAATCCCACTGCGTAGGAAAGATAGCAAGTACGGCAAGAGACCATGCAGGCTTAACCAGGAGATCTTTAATGAGCTGAAACTCTAAAAAGAGTCTTAAAAAGTAGAAACTAGGTCAAATTACAAAGGATAAATATAAACAAACAACACAAGTATGTAGGGATAAAATTAGAAAGGCCAAGGTATAAAACAAGATTAAACTAGCTAGAGACATAAAGGGTAACAAAAAACAACACTCTACAAATACGTTAGAAGCAAGAGGAAGACCAAGGACAGGCTGTCAGTTCCAAGGCCCACTACTCAATAGGGGCAGGGAGGAAACAATAACAGAAAATGTGGAAAGGGCAGAAGTGCTAAATGACTTTTTTGTTCTGGTTTTCAAAAAAAGGTTAGTAGCAATTGGATGTCTAACATAGTGAATGCCAATGAAAATGAGGTAGGATCAGAGGCTAAAATAGAGAAAGAACAAGTTACAAATTACTTGGACAAGTTAGATGTCTTCAAGTCACCAGGGCCTGATGAAATGCATCCTAGAATACTCAAGGAGCTGACTGAGGACATATTTGAACCATTAGTGATTATCTTCGAAAAGTCATGGAAGACTGGAGAGATTCCAGAGGACAAATTGGAGATAGTCCAGAGAAGAGCAACAAAAATGATTAAAAAGTCTAGAAAACATGACCTATGAGGAAAGATTGAAAAAACTGGGTTTGTTTAGCCTGAAAAAGAGAAGACTGGGAGGGGACATGATAACAATTTTCAAGTACATAAAAGGTTGTTACAAGGAGGAGGGAGAAAAATTGTTTTCGTTAACCTCTGAGGATAGGACAAAAAGCAATGGGCATCAATTCAGCAAAGGCAGTTTAGATTGGACATTAGGAAAAACCTGTCAGAGCAATTAAGCACTGGAATAGATTGCATAGGATATACAGGAAGATCTTGGCAGACCGGTAAAGTGCGCAGACCACTACTGCTTACTGCTAATGTTAACCAAGCCAGCAGGCCATAACTGAGCCTATGCAGTAGCCTTAGCATGACCAAGTCAGAAGGGGAGGGCTTTGGGACTACCACAAAAGGATAGCTTGACCCAGAGTCCTTCCTGATAATATCTCTGTTGAAATTGCTGAGGTATATGTTTAAAGAAAAACAAGAAACTTATCCATATGTGCCCTCAGGAATTTGTCTATCAGAGGCCCAAGGCATGCAAACTCTGCAAAAACACAACTGGCTAATTGATAATCAGAGGGAATTCTCTTGCTTAACCTTTGAAATTGCTGGCTTAAGTTTTATTTGAGTGACGTGTTATTATAACACTTATGAATAAATAAGGGAAGAAAGTTTTGGGTAGTTGGATTCTTCAGGGACTCTTCTTCTGGACACATCTTGGGGAAAATCTCACTGGCAGACACAAGATTGGCCATCGGAAGGCTGCCGCTGTGCCACTCAAGAGCCACCCTAACTTCAGTATATATTGGGGGTTGAGGGTGTTTTATTAACCTGTGGCGGACATGTGTAAGTGCTTGACACTAAGTTATGTATAGCTTTAAGTGAGAGCACTCCTGTATTGTCCTGTTTGTGCCAGTCATCTATCGGTCAGACAGCCATGTCTCCATTGATTTATTTCCTGACACCATCTTGCACAGGAGTAAAGCTACCAAGAGCTTTGGGTTGAAAAAACCACAGGTAACAAGAGCATCTGTGGAATCTCCATCACCGGAGATTTTTAAGAGCAGGTTAGACAAATGCTTTTCAGGGGAGGTCTAGATAATACTTAGCCCTGCTGTAAGTGAAGGGGACTGGACTAGATTGCCTCTCAGGGTCCCTTCCAGACCGACACTTCCATGATTATGGGCGTGTGTATAAATAAACTGCAAACTTATACACATAAAACTGAAAGATAACATTAAGAATAAGCCTAACTTTCTGATTTCCTAAATCTATAAGCAATGTCTGCAGCAAGCATATATTCGGGTACCTGTGTGACTAAACTGAATATAGCGGCCAAAACTGTAGTTCAGAATTCAAGAACTATGCAAAGAGAAGGGGGAGGGGCATTAGCTCATCCTATCTTAATGTTTTTAAAACATTGCCAGAACATTTGAGTCAATTAAGAAAATGCCTTAGCCAATATATACCGGTGCCTAAAGAGAAAGTTGGACTAGCTGTTGTGCCACACATCAATTAAGCCAGCTCCCTCTTATTTATCCTGAACTAGCCTGATAAGTACTGAGCCACACTGCATGGAAACAGCTAGATTATACAGTCTGTAGTGTAATTTACATACATAAAAGTAAATGCATTTCTTGTATCGCCCCTACTGCTGTTCTCGCCAATTACACCTTGAGTATATACAACGGTCAAGAGTGTGGCAGAAGAACCTATACAGAATATCATATATTGAGATATTCTAACAGCAGTCACAATTTAATCTTAAAAGATACGCGCCAGAGTCCACCTTCCTTCCAGCCCTTCCTGGTGCCAGAGAAACACTCTATGGCAACAATTCTGTTCACCTCCCTTCTCCCATGGTATTCAGATCTGTATTCAGTATTCAACAAAAAACAATGCAAGCTAATTGATATTTTGAGATTAAGGAGTGGTATCTAGGCATGTGATTAATTTAGTATTGCCTCATAGCTAGGCTTAGATGTACTAGTTTTATTGATAAATATTGGTAAATATTGATTTCACTAAACACGTACGCACACACACACAAAAGTATGTCCATAAATGATAATCAAAATTTACAGGCAAGCAAAGTAAGAAAAATATAGCTTGAAAACGTATCAGAGTTTGATTTCAGGATACTTATTTTGCATACATTGACCTGTGATGTTGACAGTTTGCATTTTAACAGTTATAGAACTTTAACTTTTTTAATCTCAATGTCTGTCATTAAATAATTTCCTGCAATTGTGAAAATTTAAATCAACAGAAAAAATAGACACTGAAATTATCCATTGAAGCTATAAAAAAATTACTTTCTGCCACACCTACTCAGAGCAGTATGTTACACAAATTTGTCACAAGTTGTACAAATTTAGTTTTTATTTTAGCTCTTCCTCTCTGCTCCCAAAAACAGCTGCAAGATCCAATCCTTTGAAAAGATCTTCAGAGAATTAAATACTATGGCATTTAGAGTACTTTCCATCTCAGTTATATTGGATGGAGCATATATTACTACACAGAAAGTGTAGTAAATTTAACTGTAATAAACTTCAGCAGCACTAAATACCAAAATGTATGGAACAAAACACATGAAACGGTTGAAAAAGAAGATAAAATGCTACTTACCATCCAAAACAAAAAAGTGCAAGATAAAGGCCTAAAAGCGTGGCAACAACATGTCTTATAAATGAGCTAGTTTTGCTTGAATGAAGGTATGTTCGAAACCAAATAGCCGCAAGCAAGGCAAAGAGTTGGCACACTACGAAGTTAACCTGCAGAGAAAAGACAGTTGTTATTCTACACAAACATCATATACCTTGCTTCCAAATCAAAAACCTTACCAACAACACCCGCCCGCTAATGATAGGACCAAAAGTTCTAAAAACTAAGTACTATATTCTATACCACTGAATTACTGAAGCATCTCACAATTTTAAAGAATTAATCTTCGCACCACATTTCTAAGGTAGGAAAGTCTATTCTCATTTTACAGATGGAAAACTAAAAGGAACAGAGAGAGGCTGATTCATCAAGATTACAGAGGAAGTCTGTGACAGATCCAGAAACTGAACCAAAATAACATAAATCCCAGACCAGTGCCTTAAGCACAAAGCCATTCTTCCACTTCTACTTGGCTTTCTTTTTGAATTGGGATACCATTTTTAGAATGTTGCCTTTTTTTGTCTGAGACTAGAGCTGACCTTTGCTTCCATCAGGGCAGAGAACCTACTTTGATTGTCTGTCCTCAGATCTAAAAGAACCAGTTTAAGTTTTGGAGCTGAATAGAGGCACAGTGCTGTGCAACCAGACCGCTCCTTTTACTGTGCTGTCCTCACAGGCAAGTTGACTTATAATACAGGTGACCTGCCATTCTGCTATGGGTGAAATGATTAGGAAGGCGGCTTTACCACTGGAAACAGAAGTTACGTTCTGAGTCAGACTGATTGTGGCATGAAGAGTTTTCAAAGTCTTATGCCAAGGCTGTGATGAAGTGGTTCTCCTCCTCTAGCACAGCAATCACAGAGACTTGGCCTATGGACAGCCTGATAAACCTAGTTCTCTTTACTCAGAATAGAATGTTTCTCACAGTCACAAAGTTTCCATCTATTTTGCAGACCAGATTATTCCTATGATTATTCCAAATCTCTTTTTATATCAGATGAACACTTTCACGTTGGGGAGAACTGTGGTCTCTTCTCTATTTACATTTCCACACAAGTTATTCACTAGTTCTGTAGGTGTTTCGGTAGCTTCAACCTGCAACTGAAATGTGGATATGTGTCCCTCCTTTTCATAAAAATTGTTGAAGTTTACATTGATACACTGCTCTTACTGGCAGAGACTATTGTGCTTTCCTTCAAGAAAACATGGTATGGACATCAGACATGAGAAACCGTTAAGCCATTTCACTTATTGTTGATACTCTGGGTAGACAATTCCCAAAAAAGGAAGACTACAGAGTCCTCAAACTTCCTTAACGCCTTTCAATCTGCTCTAGTCTTGTTGCTAGACAATGTCCTGGTGACATACAAAGATAGGGTACTGCTGAATGCATGGAGACACTCAGTGGCAGAGTCCAGGAAAGCATTAAGTGAGCGCAATGAGAAGAGGCAGGATGCAATGCTGAGGCTAAAGGGGGAGCTGCAGGAAAGCCAACAAGAGCACAGACCGCCCCTGCATCCACTGTACAACTCCCTGCCCTTTTCCCCAAGTTCCATATCCTCCTCACCCAGATGCCCAAGAACACTGGAGGGTGGGAGGGAGGCTCCGGGAACTCAGCCACTGCACTCCAGAGACTGGTCCAAGCAACAGAAGGCTGTCATTCACACAGTTTTGATTTGTAGTGTGGCTATAATAAGCAATGTGGCCTTGTCCTTCACTCCTCCCCTACCCCACCTGGAACACCTTATCAGTTATCTCCCTTTTTTAAAAAAAAAATTAGTAAAGAAAGAATGCATGGTTTCAAAACAATAGTGACTTTATTTCCTTTGCCAGCTGTGAACAAAGGGGGAAGGTTGGTTGCCTTACAAGGAGTTAGAATCAACAAAGGGGGCGGGTTTGCATCAAGGAGAAATACACACAATTGTCACACCGCAGGCTGGCCAGTCACGAAACTGGTTTTCAAAGCCTCTCTGATGTGAAGTGCACCTAGCTGTGCTCTTCTAATCACCCTGGTGTCTGGCTCCTCATAATCAGACACCAGGCGATTTGCTTCAACCTCCCACCCCACCATAAACGTCTCCTTCTTACTCTCACAGATATTATGGAGCACACAGCAAGCAGTAATAACAATGGGAATATTGGTTGTGCTGAGGTCTAACCTAGTCAACAAAGAGCGCCAGCAAGCTTTTAAATATCCAAAGGCCCATTCTACTACCATTCTGCACTTGCTCAGCCTATAGCTGAACTGCTCCTTACTACTGTCCAGGTCAGGGGTCGGCAATCTTTCAGAAGTGGTTTGCCGAGTCTTCATTTATTCATTCTAATTTAAGGTTTCGCGTGCTGGTAATACATTTTAACATTTTTAGAAGGTCTCTTTCTATAAGTCTATAATATATAATTAAACTATTGTTGTATATAAAGTAAAATAAGTTTTTTATAAATGTTTAGAAGCTTCATTAAATTAAATTAAAAATGCAGAGCCCCTGGACCGGTTGGCTCAGGAACCTGAGCAGTGTGAAGTGCCACTCAAAATCAGCTCACGTGCCATCTCGGTCACGGGCATGCCATAGGGTTGCCTACCCCTGGTCCAGGGTGTACAGTAGACAGTATGCTTCAATGAGCCATGGGAGCAAGGGGGTAAGCTGGCCGTCTCCAAGGATAACTATTGGCATTTCAACATCCCCAACAGTAATTTTCTGGTCTGGGAAGTAAGTCCCTTCTTGCAGCTGCTCAAACAGCCCAGAGTTCCTAAAGATGCAACGGTCATGCAGCTTTCCCGGCCATCCCACGCTGATGTCGGTGAAACATCCCTTGTGATCCACCAGTGCTTGCAGCACCATTGAGAAGTACCCCTTGTGGTTTATGTACTGGTTGGCAAGGTGGCCCGGTGCCAAGATAGGGATATGCGTTCCATCTATCAATCCACCACAGTTAGGGAAACCCATTGCAGCAAAGCCATCCACTATGACCTGCACATTTCCCAGACTCACTACCTTTGATAGCAGAACGTCAGTGATTGCTTTGGCTACTTGAATCACAGCAGTATCCACAGTAGATTTGCCCACTTCAAATTGATTCCCGACTGACCGGTAGCAGTCAGACATTGCACGCTTCCACGGTGCTATCGCCACTCGCTTCACAACTGTCAGGGCAGCTCTCATCTTGGTATTCCTGCGCTTCAGGGCAGGGGAAAGCAACTCACAGAGTTCCTGGAAAGTGGCCTTACGCAACCAAAAGTTTCACAGCCACTGGGAATCATCCCATCCCTGCAACACTATACAGTCCCACCAGTCTGTGCTTGTTTGCCGGGCCCAGAATCGGCGTTTCACAGTATCAACCAGACCCACTGCCACCATGACGTCCCAATTGCCACAGCCCATGCTTTCAGGAACATCTGTGTTCATATCCTCATCACAATCTTCCTCATGCTGCCATCTCTTAGCCAGGTTCTGCACATACTGCTTCCCACAGTGCACTGCTCCATGAGTCAATGCTAGCCACAGCAGTGAGGACACACTCCACTGACTTAATGCACTTAGTGGGGACCGTCACAGCCCTAAAAGCCTATGCTCAAACATGGCGTCTGAATGGCCAATTGTCGGTCAAAAGGTCACATTGGTACCATGTGCAACACCATAGTGCGATGTACAACATTATAGTGCCATGTGCATTTTCCTGCTCTTTTTCCCTGGTCATCTAAGGGTCATACTAGTGCCGTGTGCAAAAATACCAGTGTGCCTGTTCTTGAACCTTTTGTCAGTCAAAAGGTCAAGTTGGTGCTGTGTGCAGAAGCATAGGGCTGTGTGCAAAAGTAGTGTGCCAGGTGCAGCTCCCATTGACGTAGAGGGCACCAGCTCGGAACCTGGTTGGTGAAGGAGCTAGGGACCAATCAGACGCTGACAGAAGTATGAGCCTTTGAATAAAACCATGTCTCGCGCCAAGATCTGCAGGAGTATCCGCATGTTAGCTGGAAGGCCTGGATCCCCCTTCCAGCTAGAAGGGTCTCCTGTGTATTTTGCCGGCTCGTGTCATGTCATTATAGATTATTTCCCACCAATTCGTCATAGCCTTGGTGTCTGTACTGCGGGTCAGCTGCGCCTGGAGTGTGTTATATGCATTCTAATTGCTGTAAATACTCTGTCTGCTTAGCTTCTTCCTTTTTCCCCTCTTTTACTTGGTACCAAGTTATGCATATAGTATATGAAAATTAAATTGTTGTATTAATTGCTATTGTGGTTAATTGTTGTATTTTATAGTACTTGGTTAATGTGTGCACAGTTTATTTAGTTTTTTGTGTATCTGTTCTTGATTTTAGTAAGCAGTTAATTATAGATTGTTTGATTTCTTGTTGTTGGATGTAAATAGATTGTTTCAAGTTGTGTAAATATTCTCGTTCTAATAGTATTGTTAGTAAGTAAAAGCGCTCCTCCCCAGCCCAAGTTGCAACTTATCCCCCATCAATAAACAGCCATGTGGTTTTGAACTTTCAATCTGTCACGTTTTGATTTTCCTCACTCGATCAAAAAACTTGAACCTGTGATGGTCTCGGACAGGGACATACATAATCGACTGTATAAAACAGATTTCTAAAAACTGACTTCTATAAAATCGACCTAGTTTCATAGTGTAAACATACCCTTAGATTACAAGCTCTCTTGGGCAGAGACTGTGTTTTCAAGATACTTGTAGTTAATTATAGCATGTCTATGTTAAAAAGAATCTTAAGTTTGCAAAATCCAGCACTTAAAAGTTAGGAAATGTAAGAATTAAGACTGTCTATGCAACCTTAATTCACCCTTCTTGGACATACACATTATGATATTGTCTTTACACAACTGAATACTCCTTTTCCCCCCTCCACAGAACCTCTGCCTCATTCAGTGAACAGTTACTTTATTCACTGTTTCTTCCTTCTCGTTCTGTATGTGATCTCAGGCCTTACTTAAACACACATCACTCTACCCTCATTTCCATGGAGTTCTCACCAGACTATTTGAGTGCTGCAAAAACAATGAATTCACCATCATAACACTTCTGTAAAATTAGGTGATACTACCCCAATTTTACAGACTGGCATCTGAAGTACAGAGTAATTAAGACCAAAGTGTCTACTAATTTTGGGTGCCCAACTTGAGACACCTAGGGCCTGATTTTTTCAGAATACTTAGGATTTTTATTACCATTTTATATCTCAAAGCACAGTTCCAAATGTTGCAGTTATGAGCATTCAGCACTTCTGAAAATCTGGCCGCAGGTGTCTCATGTCGGGCATCCAGAAAAAAAGGAACATCATTAGTGGCCGACTGTGAATGTTTTGGTTTAAGTGGCATGCCCAGATCACTTAAGTACTCTGGCATAGGCAATGATAAATCCACTTCACTGCTCTAAAAAGTGAAGTGATCGTGTAATTAAAGACTACATCATAATGCATGCACTCAAGATAGCCGAATAAAATTTGCACAGGCAACCTTTATTCTAGCACCCTCTGACTTCTGAGTGCTTGACTTAAAAAAAATATATTCTTTTAATACATTTCTTTTTTATTAAAAACCCAGAACTTCTGTCATGTGGAACCATACTGAGATACAGACACACACAACTTAGGTCATTAGCAGGCTTCTGACCGTTCGATCTACAGAACAAAACTCTACCATTTGAACTAATGAATAACTAGTAACATTGCTATTACCTTCAATGTGCACTAGGCACTAGAGCAATAGTTTTCAACCTTTTTTTCATTTCCAGACCCCTAAAAATATAAAATGGAGGTGTGGACCCCTTTGGAAATCTTAGTTTGTGGCTCCCCAGGGGTCCATGGACCACAGGTTGAAAAACACTGTTCTATGGTAACAATAATCTTTCAGGGACTCCTTAGACACAGTCTGTGGGCCATAGGTTTAAAACCACTGCACTAGAGGGATGTGAGAATTTGACAGTCAGTTCCTATATCCCTCTGCTTTTAGCAAGTGAGACTCAGCACTCCTGGATTCAATTCCAGATTCTGGAGGGAGTGTTAGACACTTCTGTCCCTGTATACCCAACCTGTCTGTCTGCCTTTCCTTCTATCCTCCACTGCACTTCCCGGCTCCTGCCCTCCAGAACCTCTGCAGCTACTCCCTCCCTCCACCTCACACATCCAAGCTCCTGCCCTCCTCTGCCAGTTCCCCTTGCATTCCCCAGACACCCCCTGACTGCTGGCCCCCTCTCCTTACTCCTATCCATACCACCATTTGGGTCCTGTAACACCCCAATTCCTCACTCATTTCATTTTCATTCCAGTCAGGCTACTCCTCCTCCATGCTCCATGGGTACCAGCATCAAGAGCGCTGAGAGCACAGGAGATAGTTTCCCTGCTTTCCATTTCAGTGACCATTATCACAGAAACCCTTGACTGCCAGGAGAAGCAACTGCAGAATTGTTGCTCAGGCCCTGTATTCCCACACTGGTATATGCTCCATTATTCTGTGGGAATGACCCATATGCACCCCAGCTGATACATAGGAGCTATGTGGGGATACAGTATGCTCAGTAAAGACTATCTTTGGAGAATTTAGCTGTCAAACTAATAAGGCTCTATGAGAATCTGAGCATAGAAATTTTTTAAATGGGTGCCAGTAACTTGGCCAAATTTGAGTGGATTTAAAAAATAAAACAAAAATAAACTACACAGATATCAAAAGGCACAACCCAGACACCTTGGTGACCTCTTGCTTTTACTCCACCCCCACCAGGCCATGAAATTTTGAGTTCCACTTCAAGGTATGGACAAACTCTAGTGCCTCAATGAAACAGTTGCAGATTTACACACACATACACACACACACACACACACACACACACACTAGCCATTTTAGCTCAAAAATTCTGGAAATAAAAAAATCTGCCTGAGGTCAACATCCAGCATGGAATGATTAAAGTTTGGCAAGGTTATAAGCAACTAAAACAGGGTCTTGTATTGGGAAGCAACATGCAACCCTAACTATAGGCAGCACTAACATCTGCCTCTATAATTATAGTAGCACTTAGAGGTCCCAACAGATATTAAAGGTTCTATTGTGCAAGACAGTGTACATACTAGAATTAATCGCAGTTAACTCACGCTATTAACTCAAATAAATTAATCACAATAAAACAATTAATCAACTTTTATCACAGTTTTAATTGCACTGTTAAAGAGAATACCAGTTGAAATTTATTAAATATTTTGGATGTTTTTCCTACATTTTCATATATATTGTATTCTGTGTTGTAATTGAAATCAAACTGTATATTATATTACAAATATTTGCACTGTAAAAATTATAAAAGAAATAGTATTTTTCAATTCATACAAAGTACAGTAGTGCAATCTCTTTGTCGTGAAAGTGCAATTTACAAATGTAGATTTTTTTTTTGTTATATAACGGCACTCAAAAACAAAACAATGTAAAACTTCAGCACCTACAAATCCACGCAGTTCTACTTCTTATTCAGCCAAACGCTAAGACAAACAAGTTTGTTTACAGGAGACAATGCAGGCTCTAAAATTTTACATTGTTTTATTTTGAATGCAGTTTTTTGGTACCTAATTCTACATTTGTAAGTTCAACTTTCACAATAGAGAGATTGCACTACAGTACTTGTATTAGGTGAACTGAAAAATACTAATTCTTTTGTTTTTTTTACAGTGCAAATACTTGTAATCAAAAATAAACAAAGTGAGCACTGGTACACTTTTTATCCTGTGTTGTAATTAAAATCAGTATATTTGAAAATGTAGAAACCATCCAAACTATTTAAATAACGGTATTCTATTATTGTTTAACAGTGCGATTAATCGTGCGACTAATTGCGATTAATTTTTTTAATCGCTTGGCAGCCCTAGTACAGACACATAATAAAAGACAGTCGCCCCACTAAAAGAAAACTTACAATCACAAAGCTAAGTGTTTAGTACATTTATGGTTACTGAATAAGTGAGCACACACTAAGAGGTACTTTAACTGTATCACACACACACACACACACACACACACACACACACACACACACACACACACACACACACACACACACACACACACACACACACAGTTTTCGGTGCAGAGTTGGAAGCATCCCCAATCTAATTTAGAATCACATTTTTGTGGTAAATGGAACCCTAAAAAGTGAAATGCTGATTTACAGTTTGTTAGATCTACCAAATGTTTCTACGCCAGCAAACTTGTCTTGCTATAGGATACATTGAGGTTATATAAAAATCAATGTGCCATTTGCATAAATTGTAGGAGGTTTAGTATAAAAGTCTAATAGAACATTTAGTTTCATTTATGTCATATCTAATTTTTTGTTTATTCTTAATGAAGAATATGAAGATTCTTATCAATTAAACATTATGATTCTTGAGGAAGCATTCACTTTTAACATAAAGCCTAGGAGAACAAGAAAAAAAGGGCAGATTTTGTCACCATCTAGAAAGAATTTCTGGAAAAAATTTTGAGTTCAGTTAAAAGTCTCCACACATCCTCCAACAAACTAGACCCTTATCAATCCAAGAAGGAATAGCTACATTTCTATGTGTTAAAGAACCAATAAGGAAGAAAGTCTTATAATTATTATAACAAAGATGGAGGAGAATTAAGTACTTTGTATTTAATTTTTTCATTTAACTAAAGCCTTGTCTACACTACAAAATTAAGTTGACCTAAGTCGACGTACAGCCACTGGAGTAATTACTGCGGTGGTTCATGTCCACACTACGGCCCTTCAGCCGGTGGTTTGCGTCCTCACCAGGAGCACTTCCTCCAACTTAAGTGTGGGGTACTGACAACTGGAGCCCACCGCTTCCTGTCTCGGGGCTGACAGCCTGAGCAGAGTGGCCAGACTCCAGACAGGCAACATACATAACGCAGTGCCTACACTGACACTGCATCGGCCTAACTATATCGACCTAAGCACCACACCTCTTGCAGAGGTGAAGTTATTAGGTTGGTGTAGTGGGCAACTTACATCAATGGGAGCAACATTGTAGTGTAGACACTTACAGAGCTAGGTTGACGTAAGTTGCCTTACATCGTGTAGACCAACCCTAAGAGTTTGGGCTCATTATCTTTTCAACAGCAGCTGTACAGTCTGCGTGAAGCCAGGAGTTACTAGAAACCCCTTCAATCTCCCACACTACTTCATAATGGAGGAATCACCATAGGGACATCTGCCCAATTGAAATAAAATAAAATAAAGTACATTTACTTGTACATATGGTTGTTAATTGGATGGCACAGATTAAGTGTCCAAGACTGTACAGGGCACATTTCACTAAGGACCTGCAATGTCACAGCAGCAAAACTGTAGTTAATAGCTTGGCAGCAAACAGCAGAAAAAACTGTTACTAACCTTTCCTAACTGTTGTTCTTCGAGAGGTGTTGCTCATGTCCATTTCACATTAGGTGTGTGCACGTTGTGTGCACTGTTGCCGGAGATTTCTCCTTCAGTGGTATCCATTGGACTAGCTCTAGTGCCCTCTGGTGCTGGGTATTTATGTGGAGTGCCGCTGGCCATGCACACTCCCTTGATATCTCTTTTGTGGATCATAGAATCATAGAATATTAGGGTTGGAAGGGACCTCGGGAGGTCAGCTAGTCCAACCCCCTGCTCAAAGCAGGACCAATCCCCAACTAAATCATTTGGGGAGATGTTAAATTAATTCCTCTCACACTTCCACCCCTTCCATTTATTTCTATCTTTATATATATTTCTATTTCTGGGTTTTTAAAGAAAAGAAAAAAAAAAAGAGTCTTTGCAACAACTTTGTGTACAGCCTTTTTGGCTTAAGGAAAGAAACCCAATCAATAGTATACCTTCTAAAAATGCTTTCCCACAATTAAGCCATTGTTGCCAAACACTTTTTCTTAAAAATGAACTAAGTTCTCACAAACCCAAACCCCACAACCTGCAAAAGCTATTTAATATCTCAAATCATTAACAACGATATATCCCTGCTTGGAGCCTGCCTTTCCTCTCAGTAAACTTGATCGAGACATGCCCCACAATACTTATCAGCTGCCATGATATCAAAACAACTTTTCTGAAGCAGCTGGTGAAGAATTACATGGCACGCACATGGCCATTAAAAGGAAGGAGGCATTAAGCCATTTGTAGAGCAAGCAGTCTTTCTGAAGAAAGCCATTGAATTCTTCAAGCAAAAGTTTCCAGTGATGTAAACTCTAAAACTATTTAATTAATGGCATCATACTTGGTGACGCTACAAATAACAAAAACTGCCAAGCCTCATTATAATTAGTGAAACATTGACTATCTTTACTCTCAAATATCAGCGTTAGATTGGGATCTATTCCTGTCAGCTAAGTCAATGCAAGTTTCCTCTCCAATGAAGTAGTCAGTTGATGAATTCATGACATGGCTGCTGCTATTTGTGAACAGCTGCTTAGAAATCAGGAGAACTACTAGTTTTCCACAGAACAGGATAAAACCACAAGTGTGTCTTATTCCACTCAACATTTTACATTATTCCAGAATGAGTTTGAAGGAGTCATACATGAGGCCTGCTTGACAGAACATGCTATCGGAAAAAAGATATTTGAAGCTTTATAACAATCGGTTCTTGAAGAAAGGTGTCTGCAGTCACAGTATTGGTATTCAAACCCACTGTGTAAATCAGCAGTCCTTCTTCCAAAATAGAATTCATTGGATTTAATGTGGCAAATTTTTAAATCATGTGGTCAAGCTCAGAGATGAAGCAAGGATTTTCCTCTCTGTCCTTGCAGAATACTTCACTGATCATGACAGGCTTGCTCTGAAAGCTTCTCTCCAAGGATGAAGTACATGGTGGCTTAGGTTCTCAATCTGGAGGGTCACAAACAGATGCCAGTGGGTTGCAAATACCCTGCCTTTCCTAGGTTATGGGGGTGCAGGTGTGAAAGAGATTGAACCAAGTATTTAGACTAAGTTATTTGGAGAAAAAGATCATCTTGCCAGGTGTGTCTCACACACACACACAAACACACACACACCCCGATTTCAGTTTTGGTTTGGAGGCCCTACTTTAGTGATAAAATAAAAATACTAGCTTCTTAAAGATCTGCAGTCACCACTAGTCTTGCTCAACTTTACCAAGACTGGCAGCAGCTTCTTTTGTCCAACTAATAATAAATCCTATCATTTTAAAATAAATTTGTTGGCAGTCATGAGGACCACTAGCCAATCTCATTCACATTCTTAATGTTTCTTTTCCAGTATTTGCTGATTTTAGTCCAAAACAACATACAGAAAAGACAGACAGACAATTTGTAAACTACATTTCTATTTCTGTTTAACTTTTTCAATTTTTGGCAAATAATTATTTAAGTATGCTGGGAACAAGTAATGAAGAATACAATCTAGGCACTAATAATCTGGTTTGTGCAATAAATTAGCATCAAATCCAATGAGCCTTTTAAATAGGGCTTACTAAGTCTTTATTCAAACTCAGTGCAAGGAAAGAAAACAATGTGTCATTTTGAGCAAAAGTAGGTTTATACATTTTCAGAATGAGAACAAGCCAATATTCAGACTCGTCGAGGCAGATGAGATTCAAGCAAAAGGTAATAACTCTGATCAGTAAGCCAATCTGTCAGTGACTCAGCATCATTGGTTCTCAGCAATCATATGTGGCTCCATACAGCTACCTGTGCACAGGAACAGCCAAACCCTAGGAAACCAATTTGGTTTAAAAGTGGAATTGGAGTAAGAATGCTAATGCTTTTTAAAAAAACAATAAGACAGAAGAAATACATGACCTATGGTAGTGCTTTTTCTGAAAGGAAACTGGTTTGGCCAGTTAAGGGCTGAGTAACTCAGATTGCAAATGAAAAGTATTTACATCTTCAATACACAAACGACTCCGGGTTCAAATGGTCAAGGATGCATTTCCAAGCAAGGTAATTTAACTATTGAATTCACAGTGATAAATGCGTTGCGTCACCTACATAAACAAGTTATGGAATTTCACTGAGAAACAATATACTGAAAATTGTTATTTACATTGTGATCAGAGTAGTCAAATGGCCAGGGAAACAATGATGTATTTCTTAACATATCATTCACTATTAGGCCTTAGAGATGTTAACTTATAGTAATTGAAAGACATGGTTTTTTTAAGATTCCTTAATACTGTGACACAAATGAACATTCTAGTACAAAAGCCTAACCCAAACTCAGTCTGATAGTCAAGAGTGTGATACAAAGAAACAAAGAACAACTTTGAGGGTATGTCTACAAAGTAACTGGAACCATGCTTTCCAGGGCAGGATAGACAGATTACTCCTGGGGGAATTCTGTGCTACTACGCAAATCCAGAATTCATGTGCTGAGCAGATTTTTTTTCCCCCCACAGAAAATAACTTCTACTGGAAAGTTGCTGCAGTTATGCATTTTACTCACCAGGCATCACTGTGGCACTAGAACAGAGCAAACATTCCCAAGCCAGCCCCAGCTGCTGATATGTAAAAGAAGGCAGCATCCTGCCAGTGAGGCCAGGTCAGGAAGCTGGGGTTATGGGAGACAGTGTGGGGCACATGGGGCTGCTGGGGGGGTTTATAAGGGCTATTGAGGAAGGACAGACAGTGGCAGAGGCTGAATGGGAGTGGAGGTGCAGGGCAACATAGGAATGGGCGAGGGGTGCAGGGCCAAATGGGGACAGGGAATGGGGATGGGAGCGCGTTGGCTGAGTGGGGGTGCAGGGCCACGTGGAGACGGGGTGGCTGAGTAGGTGCACAGTGACAGATAGGGTGTCTGAGTGGGGATGCAGGGACACATGGGGACAGGTGGCAGATAAGCCTGACTGAATAGCAATCCCTAACAATCCCACTCCACTCCCCAAAAAAACTTGTTACATACTTCTCCCACCCACAGCCAACAACCCTCAAGTTCACACCCAGGCTCCTTGCCAGCAATTACTTCCCTCTCCTCAGCTCGTCCATTACCCTTGACTCCTCCAAGCCTTTGCACTCTTTCCGAATTATGAGGAAATACAGTTCTGTATTGTAGTTTAAATAAATTATTACTCAGAGTTCTGTATTAATATGCCTAGTAAAGAATCTATTTGTCAAACACCATTCCCTGAATCTTTTTCATTGTCTGTATTATAACGGAACATGCTTGCTGACAGGTATTTTTAAATAAATTACCAAAATAATTGAAACTGGTGTGATTGTATTGTGTTATTTGACAAATAAAATACAAAATTTTAAAATACTATGTGCTCAATTTTTTATTTTTTTGGCACAGTAAAAATTGCAATGGGTGTGTAACCTGAGCCACTGTGGCCACAGACAAGTACATGTACTCAGGGGATCAGAAAGGCTCGTACTTGGGTGGCCAGCTTAAGCCAATGCCACCACAGCCATACTGCTATTTTAGTGTGCTAGCTCAAGTAGAGCTAGCACGTCTGTTTACTGGCTCTGGAAAGCAGCTTCCCAGCTGATATGCAGACATACCCAAAGCGACTGTAAGGACAGCAAAATTTTAAAACTTCTTTTTTCAAAGTAGTATGAATCTGTCTGGAAAGAAAAAACTGTACTTACATAATTTTTAATTAACATTCACTGCTTTTTTTTCCATTTTATCTTTGCTTAGCAGCCTCTATATTAGGATTCTTTAAGCAACTGATTAATATCACTTAAACCATTTGCAAACACTTTTCTACCTGGTTTTTTGGCAGGCACGGCAATGAGGAGGGATAACAAGTAGTAATAATTGCTAAGTCAGCACCCAAATACACCAAAAGAACATGAGATATATAGAAATAAAACTTCCAAGCGCACACCCCCAGTTGTCACCTACTACCTCACACTGGAACCGATATGGGGTATCAAACTACAACCTATATTTAATGGCGACCCTATCCTGAAAGAAATCTTTCCTAACCCCCACTTCTGGCCTTCAAAACAACCCTCCAACCTCTCCACTCTCATTATCAGAAGCAAGCTCTCCACAGACCAGGACACATCAACTCAACTGGGAGTGAAGCGGACAGGGGGCTGCAGACAGTGGAGTTTGACAGAGAGAGGCCTACGATGGTTAGGAAGACCCGCAACACCTGTGCCAGAACTGCTTCTGTTTCCTCCACCTGCACCTGTAGCCAGACAGAGAGCCTGAGCGTGGTTGCTTCTACCCAGGTGTGGTGTGGTGTGGTGTGGTTTGGTTTTGCAGAGACTGTGATTTGCAGTTCCCACTTAGTGACATCCAGGTTAGGGGGACCATCCAATGCGAAAGGTGCCTGCTGGTGAAATATCTCAGGCAGCAGGTGGGTGAGTTACAGGAGGAAGTGGCTTGGTTGAGGAGCATCCAAATCCACAAAAAATTCCTGGACAGTGGCCATGTGGAGACAGCTGAGGTAGCTGTCCCAGTACACAGGACTGCTGACACACCACTGGTGGAGGAGGAGATGCTTCAGGGTGGACACTAGCAGCTGGTTACTTCTGGCAGCAGGCAGTGCACCACCCCTGCCCCGAACCCTCCCGCCGTGGTAATAGATAACCTTCTTGATACAGGAGAGAAGGAATCACCTCTTACAGTAGAGAAGGAGAAGCCTCGTACCCCTAAGGCTGGGAGGAGTCTGCTGCAACCACTGCAAATAGGTAACGTAGGGTAGTGGAGGTCAGATATTCTCTTCTGAGGGGGATGGAGGCGCCCATCTGTCGCCCTGACATTTCATCTGGGGAAGTATGCTGCCTGCTGGGGGCCCATATCCGAGACGTTACGGAGGCACTGTCGAGGATTATCCAGCCCTCTGACTACTAACCCATGCTACACATCCATGTAGGCACAAATGATACTGCAAGGTGTGACACTGAGCAGATCAAGAGTGACTACAGGGCTCTAGGAGTATGGGTGAAGGAGTTTGGAGCGCAGGTAGTATTCTCTTCGATTCTTCCTGTCAAAGGTAGGGACCCGGGCAGAGACAGGTGCATCGTGGAGGTGAATGCCTGGCTGCGAAGATGGTGTCGCCAGGAGGGCTTTGGCTTCCTCACCCACGGGATGCTATTCCAGGAAGGACTGCTAGGAAGAGGTGGCGTTCACCCTTTGAGGAGGGGAAAGACTCTATTTGGACACAGACTGGCTAACCTAGTGAGGAGGGCTTTAACCTAGGTTCGACAGGGATAGGGGAGCAAAGCCCACAGGGAAATGGGTCGGAAATAGGAGTGATAGTGGGCCATAATGGCAGAGAGGAAGGAGGGTCAGGGCAAAACTGGGAGGCAAGATCAAATCAGGATCTTAGATGCCTATATACAAATGCAGGAAGTATGGGTAATAAGCAGGAAGAACTCCAAGTGCTAATAAATATATACAACTATGACATTGTTGGCATCACTGAAACTTGGTGGGATAATACACATGATTGGAATGTTGGTGTGGATGAGTACAGCTTCCTCAGGAAGGATAGACAAGGGGAAAAGGGAGGAGGTGTTGCCTTATATATTAAAAATGTACACATTTGGGCTGAGGTGGAGATGGACATAGGAGATGGAAGTGTTGAGAGTATCTGGGTTAGGCTAAAAGGTGTAAAAAACAAGGATGATGTCATGCTAGGAGTCTACTACAGGTCACCTAACCAGGTGGAAGAGGTGGATGAGGCTTTTTTTAAACAACTAACAAAATCATCCGAAGCCCAAGAATTGGTGGTGATAAGGGACTTCAAACTATCCAGATATATGTTGGGAAAATAACACAGCGGGGCACAGACTATCCAATAAGTTCTTGGACTGCATTGCAGACAACTTTTTATTTCAGAAGGTTGAAGAAGCTACTGGAGGAAAGCTGTTCTAGACTTGATTTTAACAAATAGGGAGGAACTCATTGAGAACTTGAAAGTAGAAGGCAGCTTGGGTGAAAGTGATCATGAAATCACAGAGTTCACAATTCTAAGAAAGGATAGAAGAGAGTACAGCAAAATAGAGACAATGGATTTCAGGAAGGCGGATTTTGGTAAGCTCAGAGAGCTGATAGGTAAGGTCCAGGGCCATCCTTAAAATTTATGGTGCCTTAGGCGGGATTATTAAACTGGTGCCCCTGTGCCTGTCTTGCTCTTAGCAACATAAACATAAGCTTACACTATTGGAAAACTTCCCACATGCATATTATTAAAACCAGTTTAACTTAATTAAGCACACTATAATGCTGATGGACTAGCACTAAAGAGGTAGCACTATAGAAAAAATTCTGATTTGACAGAATGATGCAAATATAATTTTTTTAATTTGTCAACATTTTATTGGAAATTTATATGAAGAGGTATTGAAACAAGGATTTGTTTTTAATTCAAAGCAATCTTTCTGGCTTTTTTGGCTGCAAAAAAACAGTTACAATGCCATCGTATGACAAAGACAAAGTGATGTCTTGTTCAATTGCAAGAATAGCAACACCAGTCAAGTGTTCCTGACACCTTGTAGAGCTGAGATAGTTTTTAATGAGTTTTAGTTTTGAGAAACTCCATTCTCCTGATGCTACTGTTACAGGAATTGTCAGTAGAATACGAGTGGCAACGTACACATTAGGATATAATGTCAACACGTTCGCTGGTATGAATAAATTCTACAATGTCCATCATCGATTTTGCATGTGGCAACATTGATGACAGCGTACTCAATTCTTCATACAGTTCAAGTCCATTTAAATCAAAATGATCACCGTGCTTCAGGAGGCTCTCTAAGTCAGGGGTCCCCAACGCAGTGCCCCAGGGTGCCATGGCGCCCACAGGGGCCTCTCACTGCACCAGTGTACTGAATGACACCACTTGCCACTGATAAGCAGCAGCATCCAGAGGTGTCGACGCTGAAATGCCACCGAATTTCGGCGGATGCTCGTCCCCTGCCACAGTCCTTCGTCTGGTGACCGCCAGACGAAAAAGGTTGGGGACCACTGCTCTAGGTTCTTGCACTTTGTCATTAGTTGCACTTGTTTTCCTATTTTGTTGAATTCAGTCCCACTCAGCCCACTGCCAGCTGTGTGAATGGAACCCCAGGCCAACAGCGGGTTGAGTGGCTCAGCCAGGGTATTAGCCACTGGCCTGCTCAGCCCACTGCCAGCCTGGGGTTCTTTGGGGGTCCCCAGGCCAGCAGCGGATGCTGAGTGGGGCCGGTGGCCGTTACCCCAGGTGGCAATGGGGCAGCAGCTGGAACCCCAGAGTAGCAGCAGGCTGAGCCGCTCAGCCCATTGCTGCGTGCCATCAAAAATCAGCTCACATGCCACCTTTGGCATATGTGCCGTAGGTTGCCGATACCTACTCTACACACTAGTAAGGAGATGAGCATATTACAGTTGTCGGAGGGCTCTATTTAGCAGTAACAGGGCTATAGGGAAGTCAGTCAACATTTTTTGTTTCTCTGATGAAAACTGGCCCACTCCTTTCCCCATACCAAACTTGTCACAAATAATTGTCAACAACTTAATTGTTCCATTTTTGGCTAAGATATTCATTTTTAAAAAAAAAATTGAAATTGAATTCAGGATTGTTAGCAAGCATTTTTGGTGAATAAAATTTGTTAAATGACAATCTAAATGGCAACGCAGTATGGCTTTCATGCTTGCTCACCCCCAGCCTGCTGGTCCAACAGCTGCAGTAGAGGAGGAGATAAGTGGAAACCGCAGGACCCCAAAATCCACCTCTTGGGGTGCAGAGTGGCAACAGCAGCACCAAACCCTCAGTCCGATCACACGCCAATGGGCACCACCGCCAGCTCCAACAGACTATGGTGAAGTTAGCACAGCATCTGATCTCAGGGACGGGGCACCCATGGAGCCACAACAGCTCATCCTGCCTGTGCAGCTCCCCCCGGGTGAGATGGATCACTGCACCCGGGGGAGAGACGTGCTCCCAGCTAGGGTGACCGATCCAGATGTCCCGATTTTATAGGGCCAGTCCCAATATTTGGGCTTTGTCCTATATAGGTACCATTACCCCCACCCAGGGTGACCAGACGCAAATGTGAAAAAATCGGGATGAGGGGTGGGGGTCATAGAGCCTATATAAAAAAGAACCTAAAAATTGGGACTCGTCCTATAAAATCGGGACATCTAGTCACCCTACAGGTGATTTCCTTCCTGACCCCTTCCCAGAGACCCAGCAGCCAATCCCCTCCCTCAGACTGTGCTGCATTCAGATCTCTCTAGGACCCAGCAGCTCTGCTCTTACATTCTTCACTGCTTCCGTCTGTCCCGGGCTCCCAGCAGAGCAGTGCCCTCAGACCTAGTGGTGCCCTAGGCGGCTGCCTGTTCTGCCTATAGCTAAGGACAGCCTGGTAAGGTCCGCACGGGAATCAAGATTGAGGGAAAAACAACTGAGGAGAGTTGGCAGTTTTTCAAAAGGACACTATTAAGGGCCCAAAGCAAGCTATTCCGAAGGGTAGGAAAAATAGAAAATGTGGAAAAGACCACCTTGGCTTAACCACGAGATCTTGCATAACCTACAAAATAAAAAAGGAGTCATATAAAAAATTGAAACTAGGTCAGATTACAAAGGATGAATATAGGCAAATAACACAGGAATGCAGGGGCAAGATTAGAAAGGCAAAGGCACAAATGAGCTCAAACTAGCTATGGGAATAAAGGGAAACAGGAAGACTTTTATCAGTACATTAGGAGGAAGATCAAGGACAGGGTAGGTCCACTGCTCAGTGGAGGAGGGAGAAACAGTAACAGGAAACTTGGAAATGGCAGAGACGCTTAATGACTTCTTTGTTCCGTCTTCACTGAGAAGTCTGAAAGAGTGCCTAACATAGCGAATGCTAATGGGAAGAGGGTAGGTTTAGCAGATAAAATAAAAAAAGAACAAGTTAAAAATCACTTACAAAAGTTAGATGCCTGCAAGTCACCAGGGCCTGATTAAAAGCATCCTAGAATACTCAAAGAGCTAAATAGAGGAGGTATCTGAGCCTCTAGCTATTATCTCTAGAAAGTCATCGGAACACTGGAAAAGGGCAAATAAGCGCCATCTATAAAAAGGAAATAAAAACAACCCAGGAAACTACGGACCACTTAGTTTACTTCTGGTGTGGGGAAATAATGGAGCAAGTAATTAAGGAAATCATCTGCAAACACTTGAAGGTGATAACAGTGATAGGGAATAGCCAGCAGGATTTGTAAAGAACAACATGTCAAACAAATCTGATAGCTTTCTTGATAGGAGAAAGGAGTCTTGTGGATAAGGAAGAAGCAGTGGATGGTATACCTTGACTTTAGTAAGGCAATTTGATACAGTCTTGCATGATAATTCTTATCAATAAACAGCCAAATACAACTTAGATGGGGCTACTATACGGTGGGTATGAAGTATCAGAGGGGTAACCGTGTTAGTCTGGATCTGTAAAAGCAGTAAAGAACTGTGGCACCTCATAGACTAACAGACATTTTGGAGCATGAGCTTTTGTGGGATGATACCCACTTCATCGGACGTATGTGATGTATTCACCCACAAAAGCCATGCTCCAAAACGTCTGTTAGTCTATAAGGTGCCACAGGAATTCTATACGGTGGGTGGCATAACTGGCTGGATAACCATACTCAGAGAGTAGTTATTAATAGTTCCCCATCTCGCTGGAAAGGTATAACAAGTGGGGTTCCACTGTTTTGGGACTGGCTCTGTTCAATATCTTCATCATGACTTAGATATTGGCATAGAAGTACGCTTACTAAGTTTACAGATGATACCAAACTGGGATGGCCTGCAACTGCTTTGAGAGGATAGAGTCATAATTCAAAATGATCTGGACAAATTGGAGAAATGGCCTGAGGTAAACAGGACGAATTTAACAAAGACAAATGCAAGAGGCTCTATTTAGGAAGGAACAATCAGTTTCACACATACAGAATGGGAGAGACTGTCTAGGAAGAAGTATGGCAGAAAGGATCTAGGGGTTATAGTGAACCACAAGCTAAATATGAGTCACCATGTGATGCGTTTCAAAAAAAGCAAACGTGATTCTGGGATGCATTAACAGTGTGTGTGTAAACAAGACACGAGAAGTCATTCTTCCGTTCTACTCTGCGCTGGTTAGGCCTAACTGGAGTATTGTGTCCAGATCTGGCCACCACATTTCAAGAAAGATGTGGAGAAATTGAGAAGGGTCCAGAGAAGAGCAGAAAAATGATTACAAGGTCTTGAGAACATGACCTATGAAGGAAGGCTGAAAGAATTGGGTTTATTTAGTTTGGAAAAGAGAAGACTGAGAGGGGACATAAGAGCAGTTTTCAGGTATCTAAAAGAGTGTCATAAGGAGGAGGGAAGAAAACTTGTTCACCTTAGCCTCTAAGAACAGAACAAGAGCAATGGGCTTAAACTGCAGCAAGGGAGTGTTTAGGTTGGACATTAAGGAAAACTTCCTAACTGTCAAGTGTTAACACTGGAATAAATTGCCTAGGAGGTTTGTCTGAATCTTCATCTGTAGATATATTTAAGAGTAGGTTAGATAAATGTCTATCTGGGACGGTCTAGACAGTATTTGGTCCTGCCATGAAGGCAGAGGACTGGACTCAATGACCTCTCGAAGTCCCTTCCTGTCCTAGAATCTACATAGTATATTATGCCAGAAGGCCCCATCCTGCACAGGACACAGCAGAGGGGACATGATAACTTAATAAAAAGCATATCCCATAAGTCTCTGCAAATTATCCCTTTGAGGAGAAGGGGTAGCAGCCTTTGGAGGGGAAACGGGAAATGATGCTCTGACCATCATTCAGCCCCAATTCGATTTCAGCACTGAAATCCAGTGAGACTGCAGGTAGCAGTGCCACAAAACATGACTGTTCCTCTGCTCCAAACCCTCCAAGGGCTTCAGCAAAGGGACTTCTACAATTAAGAATAAATGGGTGGGTGAGGTTCTGTGGCCTGCAACGTGCAGCAGGTCAGACTAGATGATCACGATGGTCCCTTCTGACCTTAAAGTCTATGAGCAACTGTGCCATGAAGGTAGCACTCATTCCCTCTCCATACCAGCAGGGGGAGATCCATGAACAAAGTAGACCACCACACACAAATCCCAAAATGAACAGTCTAGGCGCTGCCAGATCCTGAAGGCACATTAACAAAAGCTCTGTCAGTACATGGATGGGAAACTTCCAAAACATGCCTTTCACAGTTCCTATCTTAAAAACTTATTGCAGCAATTATTTCCCTCTCTGAAAGAACACTTCCCTGCAGCCCTAGCTACATTATTTCCCCATCTCATATTTGGGAGGTTTAAGACAAGGACACAGGCAATTAGAGGGCGAGAGAGGAGGATGCTGGGCAGTTGTTACTTTTATTTAAACCCAAGGAAATTCCTTGTGAAAACCTTATTAACACAGTATTAAGGCAACTAAACTTAACATTCTTTATACTAAATTGGTAAGAGCTTGTTTGAACTCTTACCCTTACGCATAAAGCATAACCCCTTCATTCCTTATCAGGCTTTGGTTTAGTTAATGGGGGGTACCTGACGGAGTTATGAGAGAAGAAAGGAGCAGTGGGCACAGCAGAAGCCTAAGGCGGAGAAGAGCAATGGGGAGACCCAAAAGAGTTGCTGGCTACCATGTGGTCAGCACTTACAGTACACTAACCAGCCTAAGACTGGAATGGGAGCTGCATATAGATGGCATGCATCATGTGCGTGTTGTGTACTACTTTGGGGAGGTGGGAGTGAAGACTCTCTAGTCTTTCAAAGGAAAGAAGAAATCTCTGCTTCTCCTTTCAGGAGTAACCTTTGAGAGACCCATTTGAATACACAGAGTGTGAAAAGCTCCAAATGGCGTGCAATCCACAATTTCAAGGGAGGCAAGAGGAGACCCGCACAACAACTGGAAACATATCTTTTCAGGGATTATGCAAGCCCCATGTATCTTGTAAAACCACTGCCAGACAGGCCCAAGAGCATTCCAATTTCAAAATGTAGCAGGTCCAACCACATGCTGCTAAAAGAGATGATCAAAAACTTCCCTCAGACCCTGGCTGTTGGGAGTGGGGATGGAGTGAGGACTTTTTTTGTTTGCCTCCAATAAAACTGTCCCTTTTTAAACTTAGTCCAAGAAAACTATGTTTTTATTCCTAGCTCAAGTCTCCTTACTAACTGCTACTGTTCATAACCTAGAGTACAATTGGCCCATCTTTCCCAATCTTTATCTGCAATGGATAACTGAAGACCACAATCCATAGCTGACTGTTTTCTCTTTCTGCTACTGACCGCTAGAGTTTAGGCAAACTGATGAGGCAGCATAGGGAACCTGCTGTCAAAAAGAGGCCTTTCCACCAAGAAGATTCTTGCACACAGCAGGATGACAGACCTGATTTACTCACTTAGAAAGATTGTTTATACAGTGCCAAGTGGGGGAAGGGGAAGCTCATACCAGCTGTGCTTATCTGAACGTGTGATCTCATCAAGAAAAGAAAATTAACCTTTGACTCTTCTGAGGTCCCATCAACACATTGCATTATCACACAACAGCGGGTGTGACATACTATTTGATAAAATACTACTACATTATATACAAAGGAATGGCACCATTTTCTATAACCTTAGATGCAAATGCAGCATTTGGAAGGCTATTTGCATTAACCACAAGAAAGACTGTGAAGTCTAACAGGGTATAGATATTAACAAGTGCAGACTTCCCAAAGTGATTTAAAGTTTCAATTTGTCAAGAACCAAAACAAGTATCCACAGTTTATACCGGAGTACTGTTCAGCTAGGTAATGCCTTTTAATTCTTGCATCCAATTGAGCCACATACCACCTCTGTTCTTCCTATATGATATTTAGCTTAGCCAAATAAGTGCTCAGGCCTGAGAATAGGTCAACATGACTCAATGACCAATTAAAAACCTTGTACCATAAAATATGCTGTTACAGTAAATAGATGTGTTGAGTGCTGATGTTTAGGAAAAAGGTACTGCAATGTACCAGTTCAAATCATAATAAAGCCAGCTGTATCATTTGGGGGATTTTTGTAAAAATAGGGTGTTAGCAATATGCTAACTGCAAGTTGCTATGGTGATTAATTGATGTAAATGTTAATGAACATAAAGGAATTGATGACTTAGCCTATGTAAAAACAGGGCACCCAGGAATTAACGGGTACACTAAATCAGAAGTATGAACAAGGAAAAGAAGTGGAAACCTTCTTGCAGAGATATGAACCTCAGTGGGTATTAGCATAACTCATAAAAGGTGTCACTTGGCCTGTGTGTGGGCGGTGGGGGGGAGGGAAGACACATCAGAAGACACTCAGCTGACCATCACTTGATGATTATCCAGGCTCTGGAGTTCCCAACATCGAAACTTATTAATGCTGGACGTTCATTATTATCTCACTTTCTTCTGTTATGATTCTCTGACTGTGGCATTTATTATCTACTTAATAAAATTATTAATAAATGAATGTGTCTTTCCTGAGGTGTTTCTAGAGTCTCTCAGGCTATGCCTACACTAGCATTTTTGTTGCTAAAACTTTTGTCGGTCAAGAGTTGTGTGGATAGCTCCATGTCTGGTGGGAGATGCTATCTCACTGACAAAGCTACTGCCACTCATGGAATGGGATGTGAGGGGGGTTAATTATACCAGCCAGAGAGCTCTCTCATTGGCATAGAGAGGCTGCAAGGGAGGCCTTAGTGGTGCAGCGGCAGCAGTGCCACTGTAAAGTCTGTAGTGTAGACATAACCTCACTCTAATGATAGTCCTGGGGGTGATTCTGACTTTATGGCTCTTCATAGTGTAACCAATTGAGAGCACAAACCTGCATCAATCACCATTGCAGTGTAAAACGTAAACCATGATTTGATTAAACCCCATAAATTAGATTACAAAAGGCTACATTAGCTTACATTAAGGGCCAAATGTTCAAAAAGCCTCTATGTCAGGCAAATCTATTTCCACATGCAAAACCTGCAACTACTGGTGAAAGTCAAACGGTGACATTTGTGGACAGTTATTTGACTAGTGGGCAGAAGCATATACAATTACAAGTTAATTATTTAAAGCTAGAGAAATAAAGTTATATTTTCATACTTCTCAACATAATCAACTGTATATGTCCAGATTATGAAGTGGCACATAGCCAGATGACAGTTACACTTCTTATTCCCTGTAGTTCATAGATTACTTCTTCCATCTCCTCAGCCCACAACTTCATCTGTGACTACATTAAACAGCAAGTGTGAAACAGAGATAAAAATGTACCATGAAAATATATCAATGATGATTATTTATAGATTCATAGACTCTAGGACTGGAAGGGACCTCGAGAGGTCATCGAGTCCAGTCCCCTGCCCTCCTGGCAGGACCAAGTACTGTCTAGACCATCCCTGATAGACATTTATCTAACCTACTCTTAAATATCTCCAGAGATGGAGATTCCACAACCTCTCTAGGCAATTTATTCCAGTGTTTAACTACCCTGACAGTTAGGAACTTTTTCCTAATGTCCAACCTAAATCTCCCTGCTTCAGTTTCAAAAGCCCATTACTCTGTTCTTATATTAGAAGGCTAAGGGAACAAGTTTTCTCCCTCCCCTTATGACACTCTTTTAGATACCTTGAAAACTGCTCTTTATGTCCCTCTCAGTCTCTCTTTTCCAACTAATAAACCCAATTACTTTCAGCCTCCTTCATAGGTCCATGTTCTCAAGACCTTTATTCATCTTCGCTTGGCTCTCTCTGGACCCTCTCCATTCTCCACATCTTCTTGATAATGTGTGTGGCCAGATACTGACACAATACGTCCAGTGAGCCTGAAACCAGCGAGCAGTAGAACGGAAGAAACTCTCTGTGCTTGTTTCAACACAAACCTGTTAATGCATCCAGAACACGTTGCTTTTTTTTAACACCTATCCACATGTGACTCATATTTAAGCTTGTGGTTCACTATACCCCGTAATCCCTTTCTGCCATACTTCTTCTGAACAGATCTCTCCCTTCTGGTAGGTAAAACTGATGTCCTCCTAAATAGAGCACTTGCATTTGTCTTTGTTAACTCTCATGTTTACCTCAGACCATTTCTCCAATATGGTCCGACATTCGTAAATTATGACTCATACCAAGCAGTCGCCAACACGCAACTATGGTATCACTTAATAAGCGTACTTCTATGCCAAATCAAGTCAGTGAGAAGAGATTGAACAGAGACGGTCCCAAAACAGACCTGTGGAACCCCACTTTATACCTTCCAGCAGAATTGGGGAACCATTAATAACTACTCTCTGAAGGTAGCCAGCCAGTTATGCACCCACCTATATAGTACCATCTAATGTATTGCCCTAGTTATCCGATAAGTATCATGCGAGGCCCGTATCAAATCCTTACTAAAGTCTAGGTATACCACATCCACCGTTCCTTTTTTCTCTTACAAAGATCGTTATCCTATCAAGAAGCAGCTATCAGAATTGGTTGACACGATTGGTTCTTTACAAATCCATGTTGGCTATTCCCTATCACCTTACCACCTTCCAAGTGTTTGCAGATGATTTCTTTAATTACTTGCTCCATTATCTTCCCATTATCTTCCCTTATCTTCCCACTATCTTTTCATATTCTCCTTTCCTTCTTAGCCTAGGCCTTGATGTAGCGGTTTGTCCAGATACTTTGTACTATATATGAACTCCATAAATATAGATTTACGTAACCTGGTTAACATTGCATTTAAAAATATGCTTAGTTATGTGTTTACATTGGGCCATATCCTACAAGTTAACTTTTCGAGCAAACTGCCCCTACAGCTTCTATGGCACAATCTGCATGAACAAGTCTAGCAGACCTGAATAAGTCTACCGAAGGAGTACATAGGTACCTACTTGGACCCTGATCCTGCAAACACTTCAATATAGGAATGCCACCGATCTGAAAAGTCACTCAAGTATCTATTTTCAGGATCAGAACCTATTATTTTAATTTAATAAAAAAAAATTAAAAGTGCATAAAATTCTAACAAATCCAAAATTGTCAAGGTCAAATTTGGCCCAAAATTTAGGTTTTGTAAAATAAGTTTATACAAAATTTAGTATTTATAGAAATATTCTTTTTTCCTTTTTAAATCCTATGGGAAATTAACATTCCTCCTTCAACATTTGCAATGTGAATATTGCCACACTCTACTAATGCATGAGAACCTGAAAGTCAAACTCATCCAAGATACATGTAGCACCAAAAAGGTGTTAGACACAATCCTGATCCTAAAAGGCAGAACCTGACTTCCCCTTTTCCCAGCTCCATTATAGAGAGGCATTTTAATTATTCCCCTCCCTTGACTGACTGCTACTCTTCCCCATTGCTGCCATCCCCTCATTTCTGGTCACCTTCTGTTCTTCCCAGCCCACCAACTTTCCATCTCTCTCAGTTGTCTCCTGCTTTCTGTTGGATTCTTTGCTAGCTCTGGACATCCAGGAACTAACATTGGCAAGAAATGCCTTCTTCCACCTTCAGATTAGATATAAACCTCCAACAGACTATGAGATTCAATATGAAAGCTACATAAATAATGTTAAACTTGAATAGTTAACCACCCAAGAGGCAAGCAATGTCAACAGTGAAGCTCTACATGTAAATTAACTGCACAAAAGGGAAAGTTATTGAAACATATGCAACCCTAACTTTGCAACTTTCTGACTTTCAAGTACTTAATCATTCGGCATCTACATTATCTTAATATAGTTATTTGTACTTATATTAAATGCTTTGTTACATGTTTATCTAGAATTATACTTTTACTGCAGTCAAGGAGCCCTTCCAATAACTAATTTAACACCTGGCAAATTTTACAGATGGTTTCACTTACTGAGTTATGTAGTGATATAGTTCTTATTTTATATTGAAAAGAAACCAAAATCCAGTTCTGTAATTATATGAAGATTTTCCTATAAAACTTTTATCCTTTTTTTTTATTATTCATTTTGTCCTTGTAATTCTTAACAGGTTTGTTGTCTCAAGAAAAAATAGGGAAGTTCTCTAACAGTCAAGTTAAAAGGACATGATGTTAAGTGGTCTAGGCAAAAGAAATTAAGTGGTTTTACAAAAAAAAAAAATCTAATGGAAATGGGTTTTTACACTTTCCATGAAGAGCTTTTGTTGTTTCTATTATCGTTTCAACATTCCATATAAGTGTTTGCAATCCAAGTACTGAACAACTGTGCTAATGCACAGAAGTCATAGAATGAAGTGTACTAAACAGACCAGCTGCAGAAATTCACTTAAGACTATGCCTGACATGCCCACACACAGACAGCTTACTCAGCCTTGTCCATAAGAGCCTGCTCCATTGCTCAGCCCCCAACTCAAACCCCAACAATTCTATTGTCAAATGTCATCCTTCTATTTATCCTTTTAAAATCATCTTGCTGAAGTATTTGTTCCCTGGGGATGAGATCTGAGTGTTAATCAGTCACACACAGTATTCCTGCAATAAATAGTTTATTTCCACTATCCTAGTGAAATGAAAAACACAAACCACAGAAGCAGCAGAAAATTATTAGGGTTGTTTCCCCCTGCATTGCCTTCACAGACAATGAATTCAGTTTTCATAATCTAAGGTTTTAGTAACAGTATTTCTGAAATATGATTTTTAATCTATGTCCATATAATACCTTTAAAGACACATACTTGTTCATGTAGTTTAAGACTAGACCCTTTACACAACTTGTTGCCACAACTGGCAAGGGGCCATACACATCACCTTTCCTGCACATTACCATAGATTCTGGCAAACCTACAAGTTGTATAAAGGGGACTGAAGATCTGATACGGGTGCTACTCTTAATCCTTACTGCTTCTTTTAACAGAGAGAGACAGGAAGCCTTAAGATCAAGAGCTCAGTAAACAGGTGGGTCAGAGAGACATGTCTATACAGGGAAATTTACCAGCATCTTATCACTAGAGTATTCTGCTATTGCTCCCTCTGTGGACACACTTATTCCAGAATAAGAGTGCCTTTTTCTGGTTTAATTTATGTTGCTTAAACAAAACCAGAAAAAAAAGCACTTAAAGGACTTGTTTACATGGGAAAACTGACTGGCAGAACTGATATAGCTGTAGCATTGTAACTCAATATTGTCAACCTTAAGTTTCAAAAAGCTCAAGTCAAATGTCCAAAAATCATGAGATTTTTAAAAAAAAAATCATGATTTTGGGCTAAATAAAAATTATATCATGTTTTTGCTTTTCTTGATTTTTGAACCGCACCCACCCCTCCAATGCCACTGACAGCGACAATTTGTGTTGCCTACGCTTCCAAGTTTATTAACATGACTTTGGCTCCTGCTGCAAAGCTCTCACACCTACATCAGCCCTTCCTCCTGCCCAGCAATTAATTCTTCCCTTAAGTCTCCATCACTTCTACCCTCATCAGTTCTGCCCAGAACCTCCATCAGTTCTGCCCCCCACTCTCATTTCCACTCCTCCTGAATAGGGTAACCAGATAGCTAATGTGAAAAATGGGGATGGGGAGGATGGGGGTAATAGGAGCCTATATAAGAAAAAAAACCAAAAATCTGGACTGTCCCAATTTTGGTCACCCTACTCCCGAAGCTCTTCACTCCTCTCATCCTGCTCTTTCCCAGTCATGGTGTTGCAGGGAGGGAGAGAGAGGAAGGGAAGAGAAGCCATCTCTTTGGTCACAGGCATCCTGCAGGGATCAGTTCTTGATCCCACACTATTTAACATTTTTATCAGTGACTTAGAAGAAAATATAAAATCATCACTGATAAAGTTTTCAGAGGATACAAAGATCAAAGGAATCGTAAATAGCAGTAAATAGCGAAGAGGCCAGGTCACAGATACAGAGTGATCTGGACGGTTTGGAAAGCTGGACTCAAGCAAATAATATGCATTGTAATATATATATTTAAGAATACAAAACACAGGCCATACTTAAAGGATGGGGGACTCTATCCTGGGAAGTAGTGCCTCAACCAGATTTGGAGGCTGTGGTGCATCATCAGCTGCACATGAACTCCCAGACTTCCCTTCCCAATGCTAGAGCCAAGAGGTCTAATGCAATCCTTGGACACATACATAGGGGAATCTCAAATAGGAGCAGAGAGATCATATTGCCTCTGTATTATGCACTGTATTCTGCACTGATGCAACCAATGCTGGGATACTGTGTGCAGCCCTGTTCTTCATCATTTAAGAGGGATACTGATAAATTGGAGAGGGTTCAGAGAAGAGCCACAAGAATGATCAAAGAACAAGCCTTACAGTAAAAGACATAAGGAGCTCAATCTATTCAGTTTATCAAAGAATAGGATTAAGGGCTATTTGATCAATTGATAAGTACCTACTTGGGGGACAAATATTTGATAATGGGATCTTCAGTCTAGCGGACAAAAGGTGGAACAAGATCCAGTGGCTGGAAGTTGACACTAGACAAATTCAGACTGGAAACAAAACAATTTTTTAGTAGTGAAGATAATTAGCCATTGAAACAACTTACCAAAGGCTGTGGTGGATTCTGCATCACTGGAAATTTTAAAATCAAGATTGGACATATTTCTAAAAAATTTGTTCTAGGTTCACACAGGAATTAATTCAGAAAAATTCTATGGCCTGTGTTATACAAGAGGTCAGACTGGATGATCATAATGGCCCCTTCTGGTCTTAGAATCTACAAAATATTGAATAAGAAGGAGAGGACGGAGCAGAGTTGCTGGGCTCTTTCTTCTCCTTCCCACCCCACCTTTCCTATTAGAATAGTGTGGGCTCCTGAGAGGAGAGGGGAGGGCAGAAAGTTCTTCAGGCTTTCTGCAGCAGTCCTGATGGGCTGCTTTTCCCCAGGAGGCAGGGCTGCAAGGGAGGTAGCCAATCAGAAGAGTTCTCCTCTCTCTGAGAGAGCTGAAATTCACAAGAGGGTTGGAGTTTCTCCAGTCATCTTAAGACCCACATACACAGTTCAATAGATAAGTGCAGGCATAGTTAGCTCCAAAATATCCCACCAAGAAAGGCTGTAGAATTCCCACCATTGGAGGTGTTTACAAACAGGCTGGACAAACACTTGTCAGGGATAGTTTAGGTTTACTTTATCCTGCCTCATGGCAGAAAGCTAGATCTGAGAACCTTTTGAGGTCCCTTCCAGCCCTACATTTCTCTGTTTCCATGATCCTCAGAGGAACTTTTGTCCACTCACACCCAGTTTGTGCTGAATTCATGAGTCCTTCTGGGTAGCTAAATCCCTATGAGACCCAGGGGCTTCTCCTTCTGCCTTCACTGCTCCCACTGACCTTCCCAACTATCACATAGCTCATCGCCATATTTCCTGCCATCTCCTCCACCACTGCTCCCTGCTTCTATGGCAACAAAGGCAAAAATGCCACAAGTCATCTTTATCTGCCACTGGGGGAGGCAGAGGGAGCAGGCACTATGCCCTCAATAGACAAAGTGTCATCCTACGGTGACCTAGAATCAATACAGGAGCCTCTTCCATGAGCAAAGACAAGGGGAAAGAGTATGGATGGGACGATGGAGGCAGAAGGCAAATGAAAATGGGAACACAGACTTGTAGGAGAAAGAAGGTAAATACAGTAACTCTTTGCTTAACGTTGTAGTTATGTTCTTGAAAAATGTGACTTCAAGCGAAATGATGTTAAGCTAATCCAAGTTCCCCAGAAGAATTAATGTAAATTGGGGGAAGGGGTGTTAGGTTCCAGGGAAATTATTTTTGCCAGACCAAAAAAAAAAGACATGTACATAAACAATGTAATACTGTACTCAGCAATGATGATTGTGAAGATTGGTTGAGGTGGTGGAGTCAGAGGGTAGATCATCCGGCTGTTCCTCTTGCTGTTCTTTTCAAAGTGCCGTGGTGTGCTCAACCCCTGGCTCTGCCCTAGGCCCGCCCTCACTCCACCCCTTCCCCCAAGGCACCAGCCCACCTCTTCCCACCTCTGCTCCACCCCCTCCCCTGAGCACGCCGTGTCCTCGCTCCTCCCTGTCCCCCAGCCTCCTGAACGCCTCCAAACATTGCTATGGGCAGAAAGTGAGCAGCCTCCCCCCTCCCTCCCCGTGCAGCAATCAGGCAGCTTGGGGGTGGTGGGGGTGCGTGCCATGTCCTCGCTCCTTTCCCCTCCTCCTCAAAGCCTCCTGAACACCACGAAACAGCTGATTGCTGTGGGGACGAAGGGGGAAGTTGCTGATCTGCTGGAGTGCTGGCGGGCAGAAAGTGCTGTGGGGAGCGGAGAGGAGACTGATAGGGGGGCTGCTGGCCCACCCTGGTTCCAAGCCCCCTATGACCAAATAACGTTATAACCAAACATTGCACAACTTTGTAATAATTGGAGATATACCAATCTCCTAGCACTGGAAGGGACCTTGAAAGGTCATCGAGTCCAGACCCCTGCCTTCACTAGCAGGACCAATTACTGATTTTTGCCCCAGATCCCTAAGTGGTGTCCTCAAGGACTGAACTCACAACCCTGCGTTTAGCAAGCCAATGCTCAAACCACTGAGCATGTTCTCCAATAGATCAATGATGTAAAAATGTTAACCAGGATGATGTTAAGTGAGGAGTGCACTTAAAGTTGGATCCCCTTCAAATATTAATTCTCTTCCATCCCACACCTATCTGCAGGACTATCAGAGATGGCTGAAAAAACCCTCTGAACAAAAGTTAAAATAAAGCCCTGGTATCTTTATGTATTCAGATTAATTCTGTAATTTTCAAGGCTTGAAAATCCACTCAACAGTGGCCAATGAGAAGTGCTCCCAGACAAGTCTGGGGCCTTCCACTATCAATTTCTGCAGAATTTAAGTTTTTATTTTTAATAAGAGTTCTATTTCTAGTCTCTAGATTGCAATTATAACTTTCCACATGCAGATCCTTATGCCTTATATCATATATGACTGTGTCAAATTGTCTTCCCAAATTTGTGGAGAGAAAGCTCTGGTCAGGGGTGGCTCTAGGCACCAGCAAAGCAAGCAGCTGCTTGGGGCAGCCCACTTACAGGGGCAGCAGCTGGCAGGGATCCAGCCTGGGAGCGGAGAACTAACAGGGGGCCCTGGGAGCTGTAGTTCCTTGGTTAGCTCCCTGCCTATAGAGCCAGCCCTGGAGCAGGGAAAGACTAATTTCCCACATTCCCTCTTGGCCGCATATCAACAGGAAAGGAGGGGAAGGAGTATGTAGCTGAAACCTCAATGCTGCAGCTTGCTGTGAAAGAGCTCACTGCTAGAGCAGGGTGGCAACGTGAATGGGGAACAAGTGTGCCGAAAGAGTAGACAGGCTTTGGCCAAATCCCCTTCAGAAGACATCCCCAGACTGGATTAAGATACTGGTGGACTCACCTTGCAGCCCCCAAAGAAGGAATGGGTGGACTAAGGGACAGTGCACTCTCTATCTGAACCTAGCAAGGAGGTATTGGATCCACTAGAAGTTTAAATGAAAAGTAAGGAGGGAGGCTCTGGACCTGGGCAAGCTTTAGATACAGTACAGGCACGTAGGAGGATTTCCCTTCTGAGCCATGGAAGCAGAAATTGACTTTTCTTTCCAGATTAGCTAGATTCAGAATGGGAATCTAGCACTTGCTTCCTGATTTGAACACCTCACTCTCTGGAGTGCTCAAGCTCATTGCATCCTTATTTCATTTTCCCAATCAAAATATACTGACCACTGTAATTTTGCTGTAGAAAAGTAGGATAAAACTGACAAGAAATGCTCCCAGTAGTTTTAGGACTGGAATTGCTTATTTCAACCACCCATTGCTTTTTTTTTTTTTTTTAGTTTAATTTGTTTAAAAGGAAGACAATGATATTGCATTGGCAAAATTCCCCATAGAAAAAAGAGTGAACAAAAGCATAATAAAGGCACCTCCAACTTTCCTCATTAGGAGGACAGTATTATAATAGGCATCCAGAATCCTCCAATCACACAAGCTGAAATTGTTCACTTTAACTGCAGTTCGTAACCATATGGAACAATCCTGTCTGTGTTGTGCCACATCCAAAATTCCTGCTGAATGACCCGCCCTGGAAGCAAGTTACCAGTGACCAGGGCTGGGTGGAGGAGGGCAGGGAGCCCAGCTGAGAAGCAGAGCCAGGCTGGGGCGCAGGGGGGGAAGAGGGAGCCCAGAGCTGGGGAAGCACAGGGTGTGGGGGAGGGGGACCCAGGCTATTGGTGGCAGGGGATGCAGGTGGGGGACGCCACAAGGCTGGGCGGCAGGGGGATGCAGGTGGGGGGGGGGGAGAGCCAGGGCTGGGGCGGCAGGGGATGCAGGTGGGGGGGGGGAGAGCCCAGGGCTGGGGTAGCAGGGAAGTGCAGGGGGGCGCCCAGGGCTGGGGTGGGGGCAGCCAATTTTTTTTTGCTTGGGGTGGCAAAAAACCTAGAGCCAGTCCTGGTTCTGGTGATTTTGCCATTGCTCAGAACTTTGCCAAGCACCACCAGAGTGAAATTAGCAAAACTCTGCTCAGGTTCTGTGCTGATATCCAAAACACTTTGAGGAGCAGTGCAACCATTAAGAAACACATTAGCATTCTGAATTAGCAACTTCAGTTAACCAGAGCAGGAGGACTTAAAAACAGAGCCTTAGGGAGAGGTAGTGCAGTAGAAACTCCCATCCTGATATCAGAGGGCTATGTATGGGGTTAGGGGGAAAGAAACAGAAAGCTCCTGACCCTTCCAACAAACGGAGAAGTTGGAACTTCAAATTTATAAAAATCCCAGCTGCCACAGTTCAGGGAAAATGCATCTGTATTTCACCCACCAACAAGGGCGACCAGTCTAGGCTCCTGGCCCCTCAGTCATTCATTTTGGGAGGAGACCTGCATCTCTCTCCCTCCTGATCAGGGTTTTTTTTCAGGCCGCCCAATTCTCTGCCTATACTGTAGGTTCCCCAGCAAGCCAGAATGCCTTAATAGGTCAGAGGCTGTTCTTTACTTTCTCTCCGAAGGCTATGAACAACTGTCACTGCCAACAGTCACAAACTTTACCACGCAGCTTTTTATAAGCAAGTACATTTATTCATAAGGTGAAAGTACTACAGAAAAAAATATTAAAGACAACAGAAGAAACTACATGCACATTAAAAATCTTACTACAGACAACTCCAACCTCGGGCTCTGGTAGGTGTCAGTCCTTCAAAAGCCACAACATGGTTTTCATCATGGTTACAAGTTCATAACCATCTCAGATTCAGAACCAAAACACCCATGAATAGTTCAGGCTTTCCTTTATATTGGCTTGGGTCTTTGATGTTGGCCTCAGGTAAGAGGATCAGCAAACAACAGTCCACTCCACAGCCTTATGAAACTATGCTCTGTGTTTCTGCATAACCAGCAGTGGGAAATTTGCAATCAACTTCCCCTAGGTATTCCCCAGGAAAACAACACTTTTTGTTCCATGAGTCCATTCCTGTCTGGCACATTGTTCAATGTAGTTTTCTGAAACCACAGGTCTGACATTTGTCACATCTCCCACCCATGAGAGGTTCCGTACAATCCCAGCCCACAGTAACACATAAATAGGGCCCTACCAAATTCACGGTACATTTTGGTCAATTTCATAGTCATAGGATTTTAAAAATCATAAATTTCATGATTTCAGAAATTTAAATTTGAAATTTCATGGTGTTGTAATTGTAGGGGCAAAAAGGAGTTGTGGGCAGGACTGAAAGCTTATTGTAGGGATGTTGCAGTACTGCTACCCTTACTTCTGTGCTGCTGCTGGCGGAGGTGCTGCCTTCATAGCTGGATGGGTGAAGAGTAGCAGCTGCTGGCTGAGAGTCCAGTTCTGAAGGCAATACCGCCACCAGCAGCAGCGCAGAAGAAGGATGGCATGGTATGGTACTGCCACCCTTACTTCTGTGCTGCTGCTGACAGGGCATTGCCTTTAGAGCTGCGCACCTGGCCAGCAGCCAACACTCCTCAGTCACCCAGTTCTGAACGCAGTGTAGAAATAAGGATGGCAATACCATGACCCCCCTAAAATAACCTTGCAACCCTCTTTTGGGACAGCCCCCCAGGTTGAGAAATGCTGGTGTCCCCCCGTGAAATCTGTATGTAAAAGCACACAAGACCCGATTTCACAGGGGGAGACCAGATTTCATGGTCCGTGACACATTTTTCATGGCCCTGAATTTAGTAGGGTCCTATACATAAACCATTCATTTAATAAAATGGACCCCAAATACACTTCATTCAATAAAGTCTCCCAAGGATTTTACAGGAAATTGCCGTATCTGTTACAACAGCTTTCCCCCTTTCGCCACAGCTGACGAAAATAGGGGGACTGGTCCTCTCACTATGTGGTTGCCTTTGAATCTCACGGGTGGATCCATTCTCTCCTGTCTTTCAAATATACCTCTGGCTAATAGGTACTCGGTAAATTTTTCAAGCCTTGGCTGTACTGAGCGTTTTTCTAAGCAGTACCTCTAAATCCTCTTTAAAGTCTGGTCTACATGCATATTTTTGTATAACTATTTCTGTAAAAATCATACTCTTAATCTAAGTTTTAGGCTGTTTTCACAGACAAAAAATATTTTTCTTTAAATTTATTTTAAACAGCAACACGTTAGCCATATTTCTGTATGATTTTAGTGGAGATAAGACACAAGAGGTTTTCACTAAAGTATAGTCAGACAAAGTCAACATTATACCCTCCACATGGGTTTAATCTCACCTAGCAACTTCACTGTAAAAAACTAGAGCCTTGTCTCCACTATGTCTTTTACAGCAAATAGTTAACACACATTACCTATCTCACTGTAAAAACCCACCTTTTTTGGCAGTGAAGACACAGCCAAACTGGTACAACTCCCACAAAAGGGACTTGTGTAGCTTTAACTATACCAGTATAAACAAAAAGCTTTTACTCCTTTTGTACTTCCTCGTTCAGCCAGATCTGCTTTTTATAATCCCTAGTGTTTGTACTATATTGTTGAATGGCATACATAACCTTTGTATATACAGTAATTTATCCAAACACTTTCTGTTTCCTTTTAGTCTTTTCCCTCCACTACTCCATCCCATTTGATTACATCCAACATTCGTGTTCTCTCCCTAATTAAACATATCTTTATGCATCTGTCTTGTGATGAGACTTGTTATACAAAAATCTCAGCTGTAAAGATTTTTTTTAAAATAAGTACTCCAAGAAATAAAACTTTGTAAGAAGTTGTATAATTTCACAAAGCCTTGAATCTATACTCTAATCAACATTAGTATTGCTTAAATCATGGCTAATGAAAATACACAACAATTTTCCTTTGTACACATCTACATATCAACATCAATAGTCCATAGGGCAGGGCAATAGAAAAATGAGGGGGAGGAGGGAGTATTTTAACATTCTTGTTAAAAACGTTCTAAACTACGCACAGTTTTCATTGAAATTGCCCTGGAAGCTTCCATGTAGCTTGCTAGATAAGTGCAAGCTATTTTTCATAAAGCAACTATCTTACAGAAGCATTTGTTGCAGAACACTAGAACAATACAGGTTATAAACCATTTACTGATTAAGATTCTAGATCAGGGGTCGGCAACCTTTCAGAAGTGGTGTGCCGAGTCTTCATTTATTTACTCTCATTTAAGGTTTTGCCTGCCAGTAATACATTTTAACATTTTCAGAAGGTCTCTTTCTATACGTCTATAATATATAACTAAACTATTGTTGTATGTAAAGTAAATAAGGTTTTTAAAATGTTTAACAAGCATCATTTAAAATTAAATTAAAATTCAGAGCTCCCCGGACTGGTGGCCAGGACCCAGGCGGTGTGAGTGCCACTGAAAATCAGCTTGTGCGCCGCCTTCGGCACATGTGTCATAGGTTGCCTACCTCTGTTTTAGATGGAGGCCTTCCAGTCTTTTGGATAAATAATTTTAAGTGCTGTATGAGCAATATTTATCAAAATGAGTTTGAACAAGTGACCATATGCCAGAAAGTGATGAAAGTCATAATGAATGCCAACATCCTGGAATCATGCCATAAATGAGGAGTTATCTATTATTTGTTTTACAACATCCAAGTGAGTTCTAGTTGCTTTACAAAAATAGAGAAGGGATGGTTCGTGCTTTAAGAATTTAAAATTTAGAAATAAGAGAGTTCAGACACTAGGCCACATACTGCCCTTACTACCAGTACAAGACGCATACCGAATCAACTGAAGTTCTACATAATATCTAGCTCCTGGTGTCAGAATTTACTAGAATTGCCTGCTTTTGGGAGCTTCTGTAACAGTCATATCTTTTTATATGTATGTTTAGAAGCCACAGAATTAGGGTATTTTTAGACTCTCGTATTAGTGGAGTAGAAAAATTTAAAACTCTTTTTTTCTAGAGTTTCCTTTCCTCAATATTTAGTCCCCACTGATTTTTTCTTGTGAAGTTTGGTTTGGCAACTCCCCTTAAATGTAAAACTCCTTCTGTGTACATATAATAGGAGTTCTTCAATTTTCCTTACCTTGCTTCCTTTGTTTGCGTACTATCACCTTAGAAACTTAGACGCTCTGCCCCAGATCAGCCTTTACACATTTACACCATGGTTTTTCTTATTATTCTTCCTTCTAAAATTGTTTCTCTACCCATACATCACAGTATCACTACATTTTTTATGAACATTACATATATATTTTTAAAACTGTTTATCTTTGGAGTTAGAAGATCCAAGTTTTATTTCCATTTCTTTCACAAACATATTATATGACCTTGGATAAGTCATAAAACCTCGACATCTCAGTTTCCCCACCCATAAGATAGAGATAACAATTTCTACTTTACATGTGTTGAGAGACATAAGTCATCAGGTATTTATACATCCGGAGATAAAAGCCACGAGGGAAGTGCAGTGCCCAAGGTTATATATTAATTATTAAACATTTTGTTTATATAAACAGATACATATGTACACAAAATAAGTAATACATAAATGCAGAGTAAGTGTGTTCCATGAACTGCAGAAATGAACTAACACTCATGACACTTCTGGGAGGTCAAGTCAATATTATCCCCCCCTCTTTCCAGATGGAGGAGGAAAAAAAAGAAGAGGTTAAATGTCTTCCCTGAGGCCACATAGGTAATTACAAAGCCAAGAAAAGAACGTATGGTTTTTACCAATCCCTTGGTGTAACTACTAACCCATGCACACAGGAATCAACCACCACTATAGCAATTTGTAAACACACATATAACTATATTATGTACACAATTTTATTACAGATCTGTAATACAGTTTAGAACAAGTGTTGTACTAATAATACCATCTGATGTATGCTTTTGTATTTATCAGAACACTGAGGTACACCATGTGCACCTGCACAAATAGCATTGTTGTTGCCTATTCTCATACCAGATGCATACCCATGTTCATCACATCTTACACACACTAGTGTCAGAGATGGGTGGATGCAGGCACACGCGTTCCTGCACACACACAAAGGGCTGGATTATGCACACAGGCACCCTGGTGCCTGGGCACGCACGGGAGAAGGTGCTGGGGGCTGTCGCCAGAGACACACACAGACGTGCCATGGGCTGCGTGGGGTGCATGCGGGGAGAGATGCCATGGCTGGGATGAGGAGGGGAGGGATGGGGGATGGGATGGAGTGGAGGGGGCTAAACCCAGCCAGCCCCCTCTCCCCACAGGAAGCCGGGCAGGGTGGGCGCCTCCCCATCCTCACCTGGTCTATGGGCAGCCGCACGGCGTTGCTGAGCGGCTGCAGCAGCGTGGAGCCCGTGGTGCTGGTGGCCATGGCGAGGGCGCCGCCCCCGGCCCGGGAGAACGGGAACTGGTCGTGGGGGAGCAGAAGAAGCCGCTTTTCCCTCCCGGCTCTCCACGACAGCGGCAGCAGCACGAAGAGCCCGACCTACGTCGTGACAACAAGGGGCCGGAGGAGGCGGCGGGAGCGGCCCAGCCTCGGAGTGACAGCCCCGCTGCCCACTCCACATGCGCCCATATGGTTGAGTGACAAGTGGCGTCTCCCAATCCCCGCCCAGAAGGGGGCGGGACAAAGTCACCAGTCATCATCTCCCACCCAGCGCCGGAGGTGGCTGCGGGACCGGGTTTGGGGAGGTAGGGTCGGGGTGTGACTCCTTTCGCCTTCTGTCGGGGAGTGGCTGCGGGACCGACCATGGAGAACGGTCAACAGAACTGGGGGCCACGGCAATGCTGGGGGAGGGGTAATGAGACCCCAACACGGCGGGGGTGGCAATGGGGGGTTAATGGGGGCGCCACTCCAGCATTGGAGAGGGGACACTGACAATGGGGAGGTAATGAGGAGACCCTGGCATTGGGGAGAGGGTGTTGGCTATGGGGGGAGGGTTTAATGAGAATGCCTCAGTGTTGGAGGGGGGTACTGGCAGTTGAGGGAGGCAATGAAGAGGGCTGGTTATGGGGAAGCTTGTGCATTGGGAGTGGCACTGGCAATGGTGGGATTAAAGGGCCTCTACCAGCAATAGCAAAGTTAATGAGGATCACCAGCACTGAGCAGAAGGGACAGTAGATTAAGGAGAATACTTGGTAGGGTTGAACTGTGGAGGATATCAGCATTTGAGGGGGACAAGTATGGGCGTGCTGGGGCAGCAGCACTAGATAGACGGTAGTACCTACCCTAAAGATTACATTGGTATCAGCACTTGACAGAAGTTTGGTACTCTTGATACAATGGGATGGGAAAAGCTTGGGAGCCACAGCATTAGGAAGGTTGAGAGCACTGGTCCCCACTGAAAAGGAAATGGCAATTGCCTGAGGACCTAACTGCTACCCTAATAACTATTGCCCAGTTTGGGCTAGAAAAATCACAATGGATGCTACTGTGGTGGAGGTTTGCAAAACTGTTTGTTGCAGGAGCATGTGGATGCAATAAAGGTGGACAAGATACCAGAGATTATTAAGGAATATAAACAATTGGCTGTTTCTAACAGTGCAGGAGCAATGTGCCTATTCTTCTCCTAATTCCTCGCAAATGCCCAAAGTTTATGCGCTCTACAGGAAAGAATATTACTCCAGGGATGGTCTAGACAGTATTTGGTCCTGCCATGAGGGCAGGGGACTGGACTCGATAACCTCTCGAGGTCCCTTCCAGTCCTAGAGTCTATGAATCTATGCTTATGCAGACATTAGTGGATCGTTGTGGTAAGATATTGGATGTTTACATGTTATATGATGGCCAAGCAAAGTGGTTGGTAACAGAATTTTCAAAGGGTGAAGGGGACTCTATTCCCACTGAACAACACTGATATTAACAAAGTCTTCTTCCTAAAGGTGTTATGCTACATACCCACTTTTACCCACTGCTAAAGAAGCTATTTCCTGAGTACACAAACTTAGAGTGATGCCTCTTATTCACTTAGTAGTTGTAAGATGGTAGTGGAATTTCCTTTTGGGGTACTAAAAGCAATACAAGTATGTCAACCTACGGTGACAGTTCAATGACTAATATAGTGGTTGCATAAGTCGAGTACATATATGTAAGTCCAAGAATGGTGTCTTCAGTGACCAGTGGAGCTAGGAGGCAGTGGTGCTTGCAGCAACCTTTGTGCTACTGGACAGACACACTCTAGCACTCAGGATTGTTACATATATTAGAATAGTCTGTATTCATATGCCTACCTTTTTTACCTCTTTATACTCTGTTAGTTGCTAACAACAAGGAGTCCTTGTGGCACCTTAGAGACTAACAAATTTATAACTCCTCATTGTTTTTACTGATACAGACTAACACGGCTACCCCTCTGAAATCTATTAGTGCTAGATTTCTCCTTATGTATTAAAGATTATCTTTACACAAATTAGGAGAATGAAATATTTAATAATGAAGGAGTTTATGGAGGAATGTGCTGTTTTTATCTAGATCCTCCAATTATTGCAATGAAGTAGTTTTCAGTGACTTTATTGGAACTCAAGGACTTATTCACAGTGAGTATCCAGTTGTCACTCAAAATTTGGTGATCAGTAAATCTAATAAGGTTCCTGTAAACTCATAATTGTTGGGGTATAGCTATAAAAACAGCAATGTTCATCTGCAGCTCAGGCAAAAGAGTGACTGTCTGGAACATCATATCAAGAGTACTTCTGATGATGACATTACAGATCGATAGCTGTATATATCTATTGACACTCAGTGGCCTGACTGATATGAAGCTGTTGTTGTTTTCTTTCCACTCTAACCATGTGTTTTGGAGGACATAAAAGGTTAGAACATACCAGAAAATACAAATATTCTCTTCCTGCTTTTACACAAGTTAATTTATCATTTTGTTTAATATTCAGCAGCTATGTGTGATTCAAAAAATGTCAGCCAGGGACTACAGTGCGCCATGACTAACTAGATTATTTCCAGCAACTGTAATGAAATGGTGAAACAACTTCTAAGATAAGCATCAAAATAAGGATGAATTCAACAAACTACAAAAGTAAAGCTCTTGGGAAGTGAGGCGAAGCTGCCATAGAGTTTTCAGTGCTCTGTGTAGTCGAGCAACAACAGTGAATGAACCTCTGAACTCTGTACAGTAGTATCATAGGTGTTCATTAATTCTTTGATTTGTGAATGCTTGACTTAAGCTCCAAATCTGCCATTTAGTGGCCTATGTTAAATTGTCTACAATCTTAGGGTTTCAGAGCTTCAGTTCTCCATGAAGGACTTCTTGAGGGGAATCTATCATCACCCATCCTGATAAAATGATATGTTCAGCTGAGCTAAGTTTTGATGATCATTGCCTCCATGGTGGCTGTTTTTGCTTTTTCATAAATGTTCATGTTTGATACTTTATCTTCCCAGCGGGCCTTCACAATAGAGCAAAGACAGCACGTGAAATTTTTCAAGTTGCCTGGTATGCCTGCACTAAACTGTCCGTGTTTCACACCTGTATAAAAGGAATGCCATCACTTCTGTATCATATATCATCAATTTTGTTGACAGTTTGATGGTGTACTGGTCGAATATCCTATGGTGAAGTCTTCTAAAAAGCCTGCCTTTTGTATTCTGTTTTATATTTCTTGATCCAGAGAATGGTCACTTCAGATGGTACTACCAAGGTTTGTGCAGTTATTGACATTCTTTAATTTTGTACCCTTGATGGTGCTATTTGACTCAATGGTAGTGGTTGATGGTGCCAGTTGGAATAGGAATGCATTTTTTTCCAGGCTGATAGTGAGTCCAAACTGTTTAGTTGCCTCTGAGAACCTGTCAGGGATAAGCTATAGGTCACTTTCACTGATTGAGTAGAGCACAATCATCTGCTGAAAGGGCTTCACACATGAGTTTCTCAAGGACTTTTGTCTTTGCAGTAAATCTTTGGAGACTGAAGAGAATTCCATCAGTTCTATATATTGCATGGCTGCCCTTTTGAAGGCTGCCAGTTGTATAATTCAGAATGACTGCAAAGAAGAGACTAAGGAGGATTGATGCCTGCACACAGACTTGTTTCACTCCATTAGATGGGGGAATGGCTTAGAATGGCCAGCATCTGAGAGTACTTGACCAGTCATATCTTCGTGGAATTGAGGTATGATGATAACAAATTTGGTTGGGCAGCCAAATTTTCTAGAATTTTTCAGAGTCCATTTCTGCTTACAGTGTTGAATGGTGGGGTTTTTTTGTTTTTTGTTTTGGTCAATGAAGATAGCATGCAATTCCATGTTTTCATCAATACATTTTTTGGTGAATCCGTGTCTTAACAAAAATCATGTCTTTGTTGCTCCAGCCTGATCTAAGTCTACATTGGGTCTTTGGTAGAAGTTTCCCTGATACTGTTTTTCCCATCTGCAGATAGCAGGGAGATACCTTGATAATTGCCGCAAACGGATTTGTTAGCTTTACTTTTGTTTGATGTTACTATTATTGCATCTCTGAAATCCTGAGGAATTTTCCATTTGCAAACTATCTTTAGTAATTTCTTATAAATAGTTGACAGTTTGGGGGACATGCAGTCTTTGCTTGATGATTTACCTGACTTGATTTGTTTGATAGCTTTTTACATTTCCTCGGCAGTAGATAAATGGGCAATTTCTTCATGTTTGGGGTGCTGAGTTAGCTCCTTTAGCACTAATTGACAGTAAAGGGATAGATGAGCAGCTTAGTAAAGTGCTGCACCCATCTCTCAAAGATGCCTCTTTTGTTCTTGATTAAGGAATATTATTCTAAACTCTTTAGTGGAGCTGGTCTCAATTTTGATAGGCCATAAATGGCCTTCAGGGAATCATAAAACAACTTTGGCTTTAGTATTGGCATGATGATTTCTTGTCATCATCATTTTCATCAAACCAATCCTGGTGTTCTCTCTGATTTTTGCTCAGAGTTTCTTCTAAGGCAAGGCTGGGGAACTTCTGGCCCATGGGACAGATCTGGCCCACTGCTTCATTTCGTCCGGCCCGCAGAAAGTCTTCACACTGTGGGCCGGAAGCCCCAAGCCTTGGCAACCCCCCACTGGGCAGGAGTCACGAGCTCCAGCTCACCAGCTTGTCCTTGCAGCCCTTAGGTGGAGGGTGATCAGGGAAGCTCCATGTGCTGCCCCCACCCCAAGTGCCAACTCCACGCTTCCATTGACCAAAAACCGTGGCCAATGGGAGCTGTGGGGGTGGCGTCTGGGGGCACGGGCAGCGTGCCCTACGCAGAGCCACCGGGCCCCTCCACCTAGGGGCTGTACGTGCTGTCCGCTTCCAGGAGCAGCGCAGAGCCAGGGCAGGCAGGAAGCCTGCCTTAGCTCTGCTGCACCATCGACTGGGAGCCGCCTGAGGTAAGCGCCGCTCATCCGGATTCCAAACCCCTTCCCACACCCCAGTCCCCTGCCCAGGTCAGAACCCCCTCCCGCACCCTAACTCCCTTGTGGAACTCACACCCCCTCCCGCACAGCAATCCCCTGCCACAGCACTGAGTCTGCTCCCACACTTCAAACGTCTTGGCCCCAGCCTGGAGCCTCATGCTGCACCCCAAAGCCCTCATCTCCAGCCCCACCTCGCAGCCTAGAGGAAGCCTTGAGCCCCCGTGTCCCTCACCGCCACAGGGCTGTGTGTGGCCCCTGCCTGATTTTTTACTGTGGATCAATGGCCCCTGATAGAAAAAAGGTTCCTGACCTCTGTTTTAAGGCTTGACTTATGGCCCACTAAAATATATTCTACTTTTCAAGTGAGTAACTGGATAATGATACAGTACAATCAATTTTTTCCTCTAAGTTTTTTTACCTCCCCTTTTTCTTGATTGAAACAAACCTTTCAATTTTGCTATGCTTAATTTTGATTTAATCTGTTCAGCATTATTTTGTTGGGGCCAGCAACATGTAGACTGAATATGGTTCTGATCATCCTATGGTTGGTCCAGCAGTCTGATCTTCACTTGTTTTGATACTGTTGATGTCCCTTGGCCATAGGATGATAGTCAATCACGTGCCATCCACATCATTTATATTTTGTCAACTTGCCTGAAGATTGTGTTTGTAATAACAAGCTCATGGTCAGCATACTTGCTGAGTGAAAGGAAACCATTGCATTCATGTTATACCAATAAAAACTAGCAGGATCTTAAAGGGGACAAGACATTTGTCACATTTATTGTAAATACCATAATAAAATAAAAGATAACAGCAAACAATGTTGTTTGGTTACTTATTCCTATGATTTGAGCTCAGAAATTGTTAGAAACCTGTCTGCCTCCGACAGAGGTAGTCAGACAAACAAAATTGTGAACGCAACCTGCTGGCCTCCGAAAGAGGTAGCAGAAAAAGAGAAAAACAAATCAAATCAGCGGGCAACCAAGAGGGTCCCGGACCAGACATGGCTGTCGTGCACAAATTAACAATGTTAAGAAAAGGCCAGAACGTCCCAGAGAAGGCAAGTGAAGTCACAAGGCGCTTCTACCCTCACCTTTTATTAAAGAAATTTGCCTTTTAAACACATCCTTCAGGAGTCGGGCACAGTTCTTGACGTGCCCAGCCCTGGCAGATAGTCTGCACATTTCGGACTCAGAGATAGATTGGCCCAATCTATCTCATATGTAAACGCCCAAATGCACACGAAACGGAGCGCTCGCCGGGATCTGGCGGGCTGTGGGATGCTTGTATGACAGCTACGTCCACTCTAACGAGCTGTAACAAGAAAAAACTTATCTCACAGAGTAAATATTCCAATTGCAAAAAGCGTAGAAAATTTGGAAAGTATGGGCACATTGCGTGAAAAAGAGGCTTGGACCCCGGACCTGAAGAAAATTGTGAAAGAGATGTTGTAGCTGCTCTTTAGAAATTAGGGAAGTTAGTGGCTTAATACTTTATTTTATCAATTTGATTTCTGTTGTTCCACAAGCTGTTGGGGAAATTTTAAGAAACACTATCGTCATAGAGGCCTTAACACAACAAACAACAAATTATACGTGGTATGACCTTATATATAAACCTCAACTCCAATTCGAAAGAAAGCACTGCTTTTTGCGCTTCTGTTGGAAACCTGTAATGAGGTATGTCCTTCAATGGCTAATTTTAAAAATGAAACACTGCACCCAGATTTACAGACTTGCTTGCACAGCAAGAGAAATCAAGTCGTTCTGTATACTCACCTAGTTCAGTCCCTAAGCTGGGTCGAGAGTTAACGCACTCTCACATTCTTCCCGTGCAGCAGTAATTCAAAAGGAACATTTGAAGACCCAGCAGGCAAACTTTTGGGCCCCTCTGACTGCGGGGAAGGGGGATATTTGGGGAGCTTCCCCTCCCAGGGCCAGATGCAGTGCAACAGTAACACGTCCTGTTCTGCTCAGGACCTCCATTCCATGGCAGTAGTGGCTGGCGATTTTAAAATTCAAATACAAAATCTAATCACAAAGAACTGCACCACTCATTGCATTTGTGCATTCCCACGTAGCGACACACTGTGGCGAGACTGGGGTCTGCCTTATGGCAGCCTGTAGCTAATTTGTTTCTAAGCTTCTGTCATTTAGCTCTGAACCGAATCAGGAAGCTGTACCAGCTGCGATACGTCTATAAATACCCCTATGTTCTAGTGTCCGACAAAGTCTGCGTTGCATGTTCTGTGTTACATTTCTGTGTCTGCCTCTCTAGTTGGTGTCTCCTGTCTGCATTGGATCGCAAAAGAGTCCTACATAGACAGGGCACTGTCTTTTCTCTGTCATTCCCGATGTCCCATCCACACTTATCACTTCCCCACTTGGTCAAACTTTATCCCCGCGCATCGGGTTTATTATTTGTTAGTTTTATTCATTATTTTGTATTGTTGTTACATTTGTTTTACTTTTATTGTAACCACACTTTCCTCTATGGCACTCTGGTTCTATTCCCCACGCCCTCTACGGTGTCCTGGCCCCTAAACCTGTACACATTGGCCTAATTGTAGGGCCCATCTGTTCAGGTACCAAAACCTCTTGAAACACTGTTTAAAATCGGGATGCTGCACATCTTTAGCAACTACTGTTAGTTTAAAGTCCAATCAGCTTAACTTGCCATAACAACTGTTTACTCTCCAGTCTCATTTTGTGTGCTGCTTGAGAGGTGTAGCCTCGAACTTTTATTGTTTGTGGCTTTGCAGCATCAAACTTGGACCTCTTATTTCGCCCACTTCTTGTACTGTTACTAGGTTTTTTATTGTATTCCCGTTCTTATACTTATATCTTGTGTTGGAGTTTGTGTTTTAGGTATATCTGTGTTTAGTCGTTGTCTGGTTTATTTTATTCATCTGGTTATAATTGTTGATTGGTTCAAACAGCATCCCTGTGCGCCTACCATGAACACTCCTCGTAATGGTCAATCAAGGGCAACGTGTTGTAGCACAGCCCACTTGGTTCAGCCGTCTAAACATAATTTTCATTCCCTCATGTCCTATTAGTAATCCTAACTGTTATCGTCTGTTTCTGCCTAAACATCTAATTAAAGTGTGGACCATTCAAACCTCCGATTGAAGCTGTCAAGGTGGGACATGTCGAAACTTGATCAATAAAATTGTTTTTATTGTTCACTTTATGACTGTCAACTTCTGTTCACTTCACACACTTGCCTGCACTGTAATTCTGGTCACTGTTTGCCTATTGTTATGTCCAACCCCTTTTTTAAACACTCGACTTCCATTCTTTACGCTTCCTCCAACTCATTCTTGCAACTGCCATGTATTCTTATTAGTTAGTTGGATGTGTGATATGGCATGTATGGATGATCACAATACACCCCGCCGGCCTTGTCCTGATTGAGTGCAGGTTACCTCCACGGCTGAAACCTAGACGACGAGTGAAAACAAGTAAAGGCATCCCTCTAAATGAAAATGGACAAAGAACCGAAGAGATCAACGCCAGGTCACGCTTGAAGTCCCCGCTGCATGACGGGTGATCATATCCAACTACGCAGCGTGACACAAGCAAGACCTATAGACTGTGAATCCAAACATAAAGCCGTTAGAAAGGCAAGGGTGAGATAAGAGACTATGGCTGGTACCATTCTGCTGCCACCATGGAGAGACCACCTGCTGTCATATGTTGATATAACAGCCAGAACTGAAGCCCTCCAGAACTAACATGGGAAAACATCCGTATAAAGCTGACTCTGCAGATCTGAGCGACTTTGGGTCTATGGCTTTCTGCTTGCCAGCCTCCCGGGAGCTCCGGTGCACTGACCCGACTCGGCGTCCATTTGTGTACGAGTATCCTGGCGTATTCTGTCACCAAACACTTATAGGACTGTTAACTATACACTTCTACACAAACTTTTGTAATGAATGATTGTCGTGAATGGACTATATATTATAATATTATCATA